>NW_020664461.1:3385650-3392691 GCF_002925995.2 Terrapene triunguis | reverse complement strand
AGAGGGGCTGCGGGTCGGGATTGAAGGGAATTGGCAGGGAGATCCTGGGGGTAAACCAGCCCTGATTAGAGGACGAGCTACACTCGGGTTGGATTAGGTGCTCCCAGGATAAAAAGAGCAGGAAGTTGGCAGGAAAAGGGGAGCCCAGGAAACTGCAGTTTGGGTGTAGAGAGTAAGAAAGTACCTGCAGGGGGAAAGTGGAAGAAGCTGGAGAAATCTGTCCTGGGAGAGCCCGACTGAGAGGCCCTGAGGAAGGAGAGGGCTGTGACCACCTGGGTGAAGCCTACACAAGTCTGTTCGTTTTCAAAGCCGTTGTGCTGGCTGCTGGGAGAGAGACACTGAACTAGCGTTGGGGGCTGGAGGGGCAGTGTGCCACGAGGACTAAATCAAGGGGATCCCTTCTGGGGACTGTTCAAATTCTGGTGTGAACTGGGAGTTCTCCAAGGGCCCCTGAAGAGACGGGGTGGCCAGCGAGCCAGGGTGCGGTAGGGCAACCTCTGTCTGTGAGGTGGCGCACAAGGGGCAGCCAGTGGCCACGCGGCTAGCGGCAGAGTGGTGGTTTTGTTTTCCAGGAGCACCGTAAAGCCTGAAGCCACACAAGGGAGGCAGGACAGCCCTTTCCTCCCCGCAGCTGAACCGGCCCTCGGCGAGTCCCAGCACACGTGTTTCACTGACAGACTCGGAGAGATTCCAGCCCCATCACGGCTCCTCCCTTCTGCTGCGCTCCTCACACAGGGCCACAACCGTGGATCAGGGCATAGCCCTTTGCCCCCAGCCTGCACCTCTCCTGGGCGGCACCCCAGAGAGTGAATTTCAGGAGGGCCAAGGCCAAGCTGAAGATAAGCCACCTTGGGAGAGCCAAGCAGCTGTCAGCCTCCGGCCTGCCTCGTCTTCCAGCCATCCCAGCGCTTCTATCCCCGTCTTGGTCTCGGAACCATACTCCCTTGGCCTCCTTCCCTCTCAATCGCCCTCTGCCAGGCAGTGGCTGCTTTGGGTTAGACTGGCCCCAGCAAGTCCTGTTTGGTCCAAAAGCAGCAGATGTGCCCCGGGGTCCAGCTGCTGCTCCCATGTCTGGGGAGCCACCACAGGCATATATGGTACAGACCCCTCTCGGCATGTACACAGGACACGTTCCCCAGGGAGCTGCCCTCCAGCCCCAGCTGGGGCTGCCGCAGGGGCCCGGGTATGACCAGAAGCCCAGGAGAACTTCCCATCTTGCAGCCACCCAGCTTGCAAAGCCAGGGAGCTGCATTCCTGGTGCGGAAGGCTGCACAGAGGCCGTCTCATCCCCCCTGCCCCTGGGGGAGAGGATGTGGCCTTGCCACTGCTTGCTACAGAAGCAGGGTGGAGAGAGCTTTGCCCTGGAGGGAGACGGCCAATCGCAGCTGGCCTCTCTCCTGTCCCGACCCCCTGCCCACCCCCAGGAGCGCCTGGCTTGGGTGCCAGACACACCGCGGGGAGAGGGGAGAAGACCCTGAGCTCGACAGGTTCCTTGCTGCCCTCCTCCCTACACCGCAGGGCCGGGGGAGCCCCTGCCTCGCCCCGCTTGCTGGAGAAGGAGCCTGTGAAATGGGAATCCCCAGCCAGGCGCCGTGGAAAGCAGGGGTGGGCCCGGTTCACGCCAGAGAGGTTTATTTGCACGGTTGTTCTGCACGAGGGCTCTTTAGCCCTCCCCGGCTGCCCCATCACCACCCGTTGGGGCCCATGGGACGGCTCCCCTGGCCCTGGCTGCCGCCCCGGCTGATGGGTTTGTGAGGGGCAAGGGCTTGTGGCACCATCGCATTTAGGCCTGGGGGGGGGGGGGGAATAGACGACATGTGCCCCTTCAGACTGGCCAAAATTGGGGGGACGGGACGTGTGGGGAGAAAAATAGGGTCAGCAGATCTATGGGGCTGGGAGAGCTTGGGGGAGGGGCAGGGAGGGCTGGCGGGTATGGCCCACTGCCCCATTCACGTCATTAAGTGCCCCAGCCTCACAGCAAACCTTCCCCTGGCCCCACGCCGTCCCCCAGCGGCTGCCTTCCCAGGAGCAGGTGGGCAGCAGCATCCAGGCGCGGGGACGGGACAGGGGCTCGGGGTTATAGGAACAGAGCCCCCCCCCAGCACTTTGCCCGCAGCCCCTTGCCCCCCGGCGGAGGCCGGTTCTGACTCCCACTCCCCTGACGTGCTTTTCTGCGCAGCGTCGGCCCGTGGTGACCGGGGGAGCCCGGTTTGCACCACGGGCTTCATTGAGCGCGGACAGGCGAGATCCATGGAGGAAGGGGTCAGAATCGGCCCCAGGGTGGGAGACTGCGGCGACGCCATGTGTCTGGGGCGGGGTGGGGGGATCTTCCCCGTGGGCAGCTGCGGTGCAGAGGGAAGGACGTGGCAAGGAGGGGATGGGCCTCGGGGATGGGGGGCCTAGTGGGGCCGTGTCTGCTGCCAAAGGGGCTCGTGCTGCGTTCGCAGTGGCACTTTCAAAGAGGTTTCGTTTGGGCGGCGCTATACCATTCTCCACCACCGGGGAGCGCTGTGTAGGCGGGGTAGCTGCGCGTGGGAGGTGCCTGGGAGACAGTCCCACACTGGTGAATGAGCCCGGCCATCCGGCCACGCGGTGAGCTCGTGGCATTTCCACAGCACGGGGGTCACCCCACCGAGCCCCCCGGGGCACCCCCTTTACGCCACATCCCCTTCCTCCTCCTCCTCGTGTGCTGGCACCTCCGGCTGCTGCCTCCGGCGGTGGTCTCGGTGGCGGCTGTGGGTGTGGGAGGAGGCCTGGGGAGCGTGGTTGCTGCTGGCTCTGTGGTGGTGATGGTGGTGGGCTTTGCTCTTGTGGGGGGACAGCTCCTGTTCCTTCTCTTCCAGTTCAGGAGCCTGGGTGAGACTCTCGGGTCCCTCTGCCGTGCCGTTTGCCTGGGAAGGTAACATCAGGGGCTGGTGTGTTACACAGACGGACATGCATGTACACTGCTTTGGAATGACTTGGCTAGGGGGTCTGTGTCACCACTGCCCCCTACTGGATAGAATCACAGTGGGATCATAAACCCTATATTGCCAACAGGGGGTGGAGAGTCTCTGATGGGGTCTAAAATAGCTGTTACCACCCAAGAAACATCTTGGAGTCATTGCGGATAATTCTCTGAAAACATCCACTCAATGTGCAGCGGCAGCCAAAAAAGCAAACAGTGTTAGGAGCCATGAGGAAAGGGATAGATGATAAGACAGAAAATATCGTATCGCCTCTATATAAATCCATGGTACGCCCGCACCTGGAATACTGTGTGTAGTTCTGGTCACTCCATCTTAAAAAAGAACTGGAAAAGGTGCAGAGAAAGGGAACAAAAATTATGAGGGGATATGGAACAGCTTCAGTATAAGAAGAGATTAATAAGACTGGGACTTTTCAGCTTGGAAAAGAGACGACTAAGGGGGATATGATGGAGGTTTATAAAATCATGACTGGTGTGGAGAAAGTGAAGAGGGAAGTGTTATTTACTCCTTCTCATAACACAAGAGCTAGGAGTCACCCGATGAAATTAATAAGCAGCAGCTTTAAAACAAACTAAAGGAAGTATTTCTTCACACAACACAGTCAATCTGTGGAACTCCTTGCCAGGAGATGTTGTGAAGGCCAGAAGTATAACTGGGTTCAAAAAATAATTATATAAGAACATTGAACGGCCACACTAGGTCAGACCAAAGGTCCATCTAGCCCAGTCTCCTGTCTTCTGACAGCAGCCAATGCCAGGTGCCCCAGAGGGAATGAACAGAACAGGTAAGCATCAAGTGATCCATCCCCTGTCGCCCATTCCCAGCTTCTGGCAAACAGAGGCTAGGGACACCATCCCCATAGGCGCTGACCGGAGCACCCACAGGGAAAAATGGTGGGTGCTGAGCACCCACTGGCAGCCCCCCCATCAGCTGCCCCCTCCACCCCCAGGGCCTCCCGCCTGCCAGTGGGCCCCGCAGATCAGCACCTCCTCCTCCCTCCCCACACCTTCCACCTGCCGAGAGCAGCTGTTTCATGGCGTGCAAGATGCTGTGGCGGAGGGGGAGGAGCGAGGATGTGGTGCACTGCAGGGGGAGGGGGTGGAACTGGGCAGGGAGAGGCGGGGGTGGAGCGGGGGAAGGGAGAGGCGGAGCGGGGCCGAGAAAAGGCGGGGTGGGGGTGGGGCCGGGGGGGAAGGGGTGGAGGGGGGGCGGGGTCTGGGGCAGCGCCGGGGTCTAGCACCTCCCAGCAGTTTGAAAAGTCGCTGCCTGTGACCATCTTGGCTAAGAGCCATCAATGGACCTATCCTCCAGGAACTTATCTAGCTCTTTTTTGAACCCTGTTATAGTCTTGGCCTTCACAACATCAGTGATAAGTTCATGGAGGACAGGTCCATCAATGGCTCTTAGCCAAGGTGGGTTCAGGGCCCCACCCTCACGCTCTGGGTGTCCCTAAACCTCTGCCTGCCAGAGGTTGGGACTGGACGACAGGGGCTGGATCACTCGAAATCGCCCTGTTCTGTCCATTCCCTCGGAAACACCTGGCCCCGGCCACTGTCGGAAGACGGGACACTGGGCTAGATGGACCGTTGGTCTGACCCAATACAACCACTCATGTTCTTAGCATAAACCCTATACTGCCAACCGAGAGTGGGGAGTCTCCTCTCCTGCGGTCAGCAGGGGGCTGTGCTATGGGAACAGGACGGCAGCTCTCCCTGCCGCTGCCCTGAATGTCCCTGGGGTGCAGTATAGTGACCACCATGAGGCCACAGGTGGCTTGGTCAGGGGGATGGGACGGGTCAGTGCAAACGGGATGGGGGCCCTTTGGCTGCCCCGTGAACTGCTCCTTACCTCCAGGCTGCTGTTGGAGTAGAGGGAGCAGTTGCCACAGACGTCCTTGGCGTAGGTGACGCGCACGGCCGACTCCACGTAGCGGAAGTGCAGGAAGCTGTAGGGTAACGGGATGTGGAAAGCCAGCCGGCCGCACCTGCAGAGCAAAGTCTGGGGATGAGTTACGGAGGCCGGTGTCCCACAGGGCAGGACGAGCCTCTTGGCTCAGCAAGGTGCATTGGGCAGGAACTCAGCTCGGTACCCCTAACCCTAAAGGCCTTCGCCAGCATCTACCCCCCGCCACCCTGCTCTCATCTGGTGCGTTCCATCAGCAGATCTCAAAGCACTTCACAACGGAGAGCAGTGTCCCTGGTTTACAGATGGGGAAACTGAGGCACAAAGAGGGTGGAAGTGACTCGCCCAAGGTCACCCAGCAGACCAGTGGCAGGGCTGGGACTAGAACCCAGGGCTGCTGACTCCCAGTCCAGCACCTCCCGGGGTTCCCTATCAGGTTAGGCTGAGATGCCGAGCTTCTCCCCAATTTACCTTAACACCAGCTCCGCCTTCCCTCCCAGCCCCGAAAGCCCAGTGCTCCCCTAGTGAGAAATCCCCTCCGTCTCCTGCCCCACCTTTGCACCTTCCCGAGACACCTGCACGGGGCATTGACTTAAGAGCAAGGGCTGGTGCCGCCATTAGAATGCACAAGATGTGTGTGTGTGTGCGCGCTGCTGCCCTCTGCTGGAAGGAATCGGACCCGCTCACGTGTTAGTGACTGTGTCACCCTCTAGTGCCACGGGCACAAGACAAGCGTAAAAGCTGTAATGCTACAAACAGATCCCGGGGTTCTCCTGCAACTCAGGGACTAGAGGCTGGGTAGAGCACGAAGGCCCGAGTTCGAGACCAATGACTGCGTAGAAGGGGGTCACGGATGGGTTATGCCAAGTGGGGCTGGGCGGAAGGAAGCGGGGGCGGGGGGGGGAGGATTAGTGCTAACACCCCGTCCCTGTTCCCAAGCACACATGGGCCTTGGGAAATGCTTCTCCACCACCCTGGCTAGTGGAATGCCCAGCCTGGGGGTACAAGGGCAGCTTTGGGCGTGGAGCCAGAGGGACATAGGAGGGGCATCTTTGCCTTGCTTTACAATGGCTGTGGGCAAAGGGAGGGGGCTCTGGGGGCTGCGGAGCTGTTCCACCCTCGGCTGCTGTCAGTAGCAGAGCCGGGGAAAGGCCAGCGCCTCTGGGCCGAGGGGAGGAGACGCACAGGGGACTGGAGGCAGGTGGGAAAAACCACAGCTCCAGGATGGGCTTGTGATCTTCAAAGTCTGAATCCCTCTCTGGTTTCCTGGCAGTTCCCCTGCCCCAGCAGCACACCTCAGGGCAGGTTGCTGACTGTGCTGTGTGATTAGCACCCCCGCCCCCAGGCTTTCCAGCCGGCCCCTCCACCGGCCAAAGTCCAAGGGTCCATGGAGCAGGTGATAGCGGGGTTAGGCCAACAAGGCAGGGAGCAGGTTGCACAACCGAACTGGGAGGGGGCGGGTGGTGCCGAGGAGGGGCAGGGAGATGGAGGGCCTTGGGGGCAGAGTGATGGGCACAGACACGGGGAAGTTGGATCCCCATAGTGTGGGGAGTTTAGTCTGGCTGGTGATGGATCATGGGGCCGGCCCCCACATCAGTGGAGCAGGATCTGAGTGAAGTGACGCTCAGGGATTTGTATAGAGACTCCCTTGCTAGTCCCTTGCTGGCCTCCGCTCGTCTGTCTGTCTGTCCGTCCAACCTCCAACTGTGAGCGCCTCAGGGCAGGGCGGCCCCTTCTGGCCGCTCGGGAAAATGCCTGGCCCGCTGTGGGCACTGCAATAAATAAATTAACAATACCCTCCCCCCCCCCCCCCCCCGGGCCCTCCCGGGGGGGCGGGCCCACCCTTTCTTAGCCGAGCCAACCCCCGGGGGTGGCTGGGGTTGGGGCCCCCCGGCCAGGTCCGAGCCCCCCGGCCAGCAGCTACGTGGCCACTGAGGCTCGGCAGCGGTAGCGTGAGCAGCAGGATAACACGCCACCACTGCTTGGCCTTTCCCTAGTTCAATACTCCCCGGATCCCCACGCGCTTCACTGGCACGAGTTACCTCACGTCTCCTGCAGGGGAGGTGCGGAGCAGTTAAGTGACCTACCTAGAAGTCATACAGCAAATGAGCGGTGACGCTGAAAATAGAACCCAGGAGTCCTGGCCTCCAATCCAATAACCACTAGGCCA
>NW_020664461.1:3377093-3385640 GCF_002925995.2 Terrapene triunguis | reverse complement strand
GCCACGCTCCCCTCTCAGGGGCAGGAATAGAACCCAGGAGTCCTGGCTGCTCCTTCCCTATGTGTGTCACTGGGTTACACCCCCCCCAGACCAGGCCAGCTGGGGGGTTAGCCAGGTCCCCGGAGCCCTGCAGCCTGGCTGGATGTGCTCCATAACGCTGCCGGTTCTTTACCTTGACCAGGAGCCATTGGCTCAAGGCTGCTCGGACACACTCGGCGCCTGCTCCTCAGAACCAAAGGCATACCGGCGAGAGCGGCTGGTGTGCACCCCAGAGGGGCATACAGCCCTGAGGAGGGGCTGCCGGTTCCTAGGCACTCACCGGTCGTAGATGAGGAAGTCGTCCTTGTCCCCGTCCAGGATCTGCCAGACGTCCGGCTCCAAGATCTCCTGCTGGTAAACGGGGACCCCCTCCGGGGCCCGGCGCTTCAGCTCCCAGAACATGGCCCTGGAGAGCGGCGCCTTCTCGTTCACGATCATGTACCTGATGCCGGCCAGCCCGTCCTGGGACAGCTTCTCACGCAAGCCCCCGAGACTGGGGAGGTGGGGAGAGCGGGGGTGAGGCAGAGAGCCACGGGATCCGCCTCTCGCTAATGCTCTGTGTCCCGGTCACCCCGCCGCCCCCAGCTCAAACACCAAAGAGGAAGGACGTGACGTTGCCCCAGATCGCTGCCCCTGACCGCTGGGGATGAAAGGGGGATCCATGGGCCTCCATAGTCCCTCTGCTGAGGCTGCCAGCAAAGGGGCCAGTGCTGATTAGTGGCAATTGCCCACTGGATAATGGACTGAGAGACCCACCAGCCCACCACCGTCGCAATGTCTGCTCCCCACGCCCCCTTGCCTAGCTCTGGCTCCTGCTCCCCACCCAGCCCCACCCGGCCCCTGCTCACCTGTTGGCTTGCTTCAGACAGAACTGTCAGCTGGCCTTCAGCAGCGCCACCACCGTCACGCGCCCCAGCGCCCCTGTCATCGGGGCCGTCCCGTTGATCTCCCACTGCGGAGCCGGCTGGCAGAGCCGGGTCCTGTTCTCGGCCACTTCTGCCAGCGTGGCCGCCACCAGCCCCAGCAGGGTGGCCACGGCTAGGGCCGGGAGCCCCATCCTAGCCACCCCCTCCTAAGCCTGGGGAGCGAGAGGCGTGTTAGAGACATGCTGGCATTGACCAGCGCTCTTGCATGGTTAGAAGGGGAGTAGCTGAGACACGAGACGGGGTCGGCTAGACACCCGCAGCCACTTTTCCCCCAGCGGAGCGCCTCGGGGGCTCCAGGTTAGCTCAGACACTAGCTCCTGATACAGACCCACACAGGGGCACACGGCTCACCCTCACCTCTACAGCCCCTCCCCCAAGATCCCCAAGGAGCCTGAGCAGAACGACTTCCATCTCCACGGCGCCATTTACCTGGGAGCATCCCAAAGCGCTTTACCAACAATGCTGTAAACACAGGCATTGTTCGCCCCGCACTGAAATGCAGCCACCTCTGGGGTGGAACGCAGCAGCCGTGACCCACAGCAATGGCACCCAACAGAAGGGGAGAATTCCACATCCAGTGGAAAGAGCGGAGTCTAATTACCTGCCGGCTGGGCTAACACCCCTTCTCTTGGGGACAGTGCTGGGGGAGCTCTGCTGAAATACAGCACCTCCTGCAGCACAACACCCCCTCGTGCTGTGCTGGGGTATTGGAGTCAGCACCAACTCAACAGGGAGGGAGCCCCTCGCTGCACCAGCCCGTGTGGACCGAAAGCCCCAGTCACGTGTATCCCAGCTAATGTATGTGCACATGTAATCCACCCTTAAAGGAGCCTGATCTTTTTAACAATCCTACCAAGCTAGCTGCCTATATAAAATCCTGCAGCAGTGAGTTCCACAAGCCAGTGTGCACCATAAACAAACACAATCTATTTCTCCAGGGATCCTGCCAGTGACCTAGAGATAGGGGCCCTCCCTAGACCCATTATCAAACCCCTTCATCCTTCAGCCCGTACATATTCTTTATGGGGTGGGAGGGAGGAACAGCTGCCACTTCAAAACAAAACCCAACCAAGCCGGTCCCAGCCTCCCACACTCTCACTGCTTGGGTGGACATAAAGGCTCAGCTGTGCCCACGGACAGAAACGCAGCTCCATTGTGTAGAACAGCTGCCGATTGTAGTGGCATGATAAGTCCCTGTTTGTACCGGCTAGCGAGCAAGTGGTGGCTTTTGCAACATTTGCCTGGTAGTACAGAGCTGCATTGATTTTCATGGGAGCGCCGCAAACGTAAGGCCGTTCAGTGCCTGCGCTTGACTAGAAGGCAGTGTTCGAATGGCTCGCCCATGCCAACGGAAGCTGGGACGCGGGTTCTAGCCAAGCTCTTGGAGGGGAGTGGGGTCTAGTGGCTAGTTTGGGGACTGGAAATCAGACTTTCTGGGTTCTGTTCCCATCTCTGGAAGAGGAATGGGGCCTAGTGGTTAGATCAGGGGATTTGGCACCAGTATTCCTGGAGTCTGTTCCAAATCCTGCCAGTGACTTGCTATGGGATCTTGGGTGAATCCCTTCACTTACCCGTTGCAGCTTTAGGGTGCCAAGAACAGTACTGTTGTGCCTCAGTTTCCCCACCTGTAAAACAGAGGCTATAACTAGTCTGACCTACCTTGCAGAGGGGTCGTTAGGGCTAATGAATTAGTGTGGTAAAGCACAGCCACACCATGGAAAGTCACGCTATACAGTGAGTGCAAAGTAGAAAAAGCCATTCAAAGCAAACCGCTCCATTCCTGCCCCCAGGACCCCAGTCCGGAGCGGGAGGGCTTGTCCCTAGGTGTTTAGCCCAATAATTGCCATTTCCCCCACTCGGCCCGTTCTGAAAGCTCCCCTGGTTACTGGTGTTTACAGCTGTCCCCCGTCTTCCTCCCCACACGGCCCCGTTTACTCCTGGTGAACGTCGCAGCTGCAGCTCACGGAATGATGCAGCCAAGATTTTAAACACCCAGCCAGCCAGCAACCCAGAGCACCAGTCCCCAGAGGCAGTCGCATCTACAGCATGTTATGGCCTGATGATTACTGCTCTCCGGCAGACAGGCAAACAGAGCCCTCCGCGTGCATGGGGGGGCTGTTTAATGATGATGGGGGGGGGAGGGGACACAGCATTGGGCATTTTCTGCCTTTTCCACTGGGAAAAATCTCACCCAGCTCTTTTCTGCCTTTCAGTTCCCTTGTGGGGAATAAATCCAGCCCGGCCCAATGGTTAACCCTGTGTCACACCTCTGCCACGCTGCACCAACACGTCGAATGCAGAGCCCCGAAGACACCCCCCCCCAACCCCCAGCCTCGACTGATGTGAACCCCCTGGACCCTGGCCTGAGAACAGAGAGACCGTTTGTAGTATCGTCCCTTTTGTACTAATTCTCTCTTGGCCCTGCAATGTCCCCAAACCCCTTCCCCACCCCTCCCAAGCCATGAATTTGTTCCAAGCCCTGTGTACAGAGCACGTCCCTGGCCTCATCCCCACAGGACTCACAACTCCCTGCACTTGTCAGGATCGGGCCCTTCACCCCCAGCATCCTCGGAGTAGCCTGGGCCCGAAGGAAACAGACCGGAGATACTCTGCCTTCTCGCCGGTGTCTGGTGCCGCTGTCCTCGGGGCAAGCTCTGCGCTCTCCTGGGCTGGCCACGCACATCCCCCCCCCCAGCCCCTGCCCTCCTTTTATCTCCTCACCCGGCTTGCTCCGCCCAGAGAGAGAGGGAGGAGGCTGGGGGTGGCCGCAGAGCTCCCCCACCCCCAGTGCCTCCCGGTGCCAACTGCCAGCCCCGCTCCTTGTTCGCTCAAAGGCCCCTGCTGTCACAGCCAGCTCCTCCGGGGCACAGAGCCCCTCCCGGCAGCGCAGCTGGGAAAAGGCGCAATGTTCCTTTAAAAGCAGTCAAGTAAATACCCCCACACACACCAGGCTGGGGGGGGGGGGGCGCTCCTGCCAGATAAGCGGGGCGGGGGCTGGCACTGCTCGGGTGGGAGACAAACCCACAGCAGGCCCTGATGGCTGAGTCAGTAGCAGGCGGTTTTAGGAACCGGCACCAAGACGACACCTCAATTTTCTGCTGGCAATCAGAGGAGGGGAGTTAACCCTGGTGTCCCCAGCGTGGACAATTCCAGCCGCAGTTTCAGCGCGAGGCAGGATCTTTCTCTGCTGTCTCCCCTCTTAAACAGCTGCTCTGGTTTGCCCCAGAGGTGGCTGCCCAGCAGTGGTGGGGGATGTAATCCCTTGTACAGGGGCTGGCGAGAGGGAAGTTTGTTGGCGCTTTGCTGTGTGTGGCTGGCACGGTTTGCCTCGCCAGGTAGCAAGACAGTGATCGCTCCACCCTCAGGCCTGGTAGAGAAAAAACTGGGGTGCTGGTAGGGGGTAGGCGCTGGTTTGGCCCATCTCTGCTCAGAGAGCAAGCCTGCCTGCTGGGGAAGAAAGCTACTAGCAGGGAGGGAGCCGGCTGGCTGGGGAGAGGACGTGGGCCAGGGACCAGTTAGGGTGAAGGCTATTGACAAAATGCTGGGGGGAGCTCAGGCCTGGGGGTCAGGCTCACTGCATGCTCTTGGGGACATTGCTTAACCTTTGAGTGTCTGTTTCCCCATCTGTACAAGAAGGATCTCAAAGCCCCCCCCCCACCCAGGAGCCACACTACTCCCAGACTCAGGTGGGGAAACTGAGGCAGCGGGGCTGTGAGTTATCCCACGTTCCGAGACATGCGTGTCAGACAGGGTAAGAACACGGATCTGCTGCCACTTTGCTGGTGCCTTACCCCATGACCAGGGGGCTTCTTTTTAGCACCTAACTTAACCCCCCTATTGGTGTTTCTCTCTTTACCTGGGGGGAATTCAGCAAGGAAGCTTACAGGCAGGCCACTGAATAATGGCCGCGCTTGGGAAGAGAGAGGGGAAACTCGCTGCCTGGACACCGGGAAAGGGAAACACACGTGAGCTCTCAGCAAATATTTGAGCAGCTATGGCTGGGGGCTCTGTGCAAAAACATGATACGGCGGGGAAGGGCTCTGCTCTGAACCTGAGGCCCCATCTGCAAAGACAAACAGCGCCCGGGCCAGGGGCCAGGGGTCCCAGGCGGAGGATTCGCGTTACAGGGAGCGCTCCAAGCGCTCAGCGACATAGACAGTGCTTAATTCATCATGAACCCGGGGCTGGCTGGGCTCAAGCAATGTTTTTAACTTTCATAACTGCTGTGGCAAGCCCAGGGGGCTCTGAACTGGCAGCCCAGAGGTACCTGCGCTCAGCCCTGGCTCAAATTAAGCTCTGAGCATCGGCCAATATCCGCTGCCATGTGCTCCCAGTGCCCCGGCCCCAGCCGAGCAGGGCGAAGCGGAAACCACCTCGCACTTCAGCACGGCTGGTGCCCGTTGCTGGGCTGAAGCAGCATAGAGGCTGTAGGTCAAACTGGAGCTGCATCGAGCTGGATGGGGGAGGCCAGGGTGGAAACGAGGAGATCGTGTGTGTCAGGGGAGGGGCGTTTCCAGAGCTGGGGGTGGGGAACCCAGCACTGGCCTTGCCGAGCAGGGGTTGGGAGCTTCAGGTCAGAATTGAGGTGAGCTGCATCTGCTCCGGCTTGTCCTAGTGCGGTCAGCACCTCCAATGAACCCGTCTCCCCAGAGCTCAAAGCAGGAGCAAGGAGTCGGAGGGAATGTCAAAGGTCTGTCTAGGGACAGGCCCAGCTCCTCCTGCCGGAGACACCCCGACTGCCAGAGCATTCGAACGGCTTGACCCCCCCCCCCAATCCACTGAGCGAGCCCCACCACTGATAGGGGCAGGTCCCCTGCCCCACCCGCGCTCCACACCAGCGCCAGCAGCACAGCACGGCAGGGGTAGCTAGCCAGATCCAGACCGTGCTTTAACCTCTCAATAAAGCTGCTCACTCCTCCGTAATACCCGCTACCGCTGCCTTAAGAACAAACCTTCGCGGCTCCTGCTAACGGCGGGTGCAACTCCTCGGCTTTCTCCTTCCAGCCCCATCAGCCCCGAGCAGCCAGGGTACCCAGCACCAACACCACAGCCTTCCCGGGGGGAGTCTGACAATCATGGTGACAATAAATCCATCCCTTCCCCGACCTTCCAACCCTTTTGCCGGGCTCCAGGGCCACTCAGACCTCCACTGGGACTCAGCGCCTCCTACTCTGGAAGCATCGGCCCTCCAAGCCCCCCACCACGTGAGCTAAAGGAGAATTTCCCCTAGCTAGTTGCAGTACAGGGTCTATAGCACACAGTTGAGCAGTTCCAATTCCAACCACAAGAGGGCAGCGACACACACACACACACACACACACACATACCAGCTCATTTTCCTACATTTCCATTTAAACCCGATCCCCTGTTGGGTCTGTGAGCCCGCATCCCCTGCTCTCTTGTTCCTCCAATCTGCCGCTCTGACCTGGCACCCTGTTCGTACACTGGGGCAGCCGGGCAGGATTTCACTGGTACCTCCCGGCACAACAGGTGTATTATAACCAGAAAACATCCAATCCGAGCTGGAAGGCCCATCCTTGGGCCCTGAGGCCAGCCCCCTGCTAGCCCAGGCCCCCGCATCATATCCTGGGCACAGATTTCTTTTCAAGCTCCATTTTCTAACTGGGTTGTTTCTTTCTCAAGTCTCCCCCGCCCAAGCCAGCCAGCGCCCTCACCCTGGGGCCCTTTAAACTGGGGCCTGAGCCATCTCCTTGCAAGGGGGGGGGACTCCTCCCACGCCTGCTCGATTTCCTGCCTGTCCTCCCCTGCCCTTTGCAGCAGAATGGCTCTGTCCCTGGCATTTCCTCTTTGCTGTCTGCCTGCAGAGCATGGCTGGGGGTGCCATGTGGGTGCTGGCCCTCGCCTAGGCAGCGGGGCAGGACACCAGCCATCATCGCAGGTGAGGCAGCAGCAGGGTTTGTGGGTAACGGATGCTGAGCGGGTCAGGCGAGAGACCTGCACAGATCCTGGCTTTGCAATGAATGAGCTCTGAGCAGGACCAGCCTGTGTGGAGGTCACTCAGGAGGGGTGGAGGAGCCAGTCTGATCAAAGGCACTGTAATGTAAAGACCCCAGGCCCCAAACCTGGAGGGAATCAGTAGGGTGACCAGATGTCCCGATTTTTGGGTCTCTTCCTTATATAGGCTCCTATTACCCCTCATCCCCATCCCGATTTTTCACACTTGCTGTCTGGTCACCCTAGGAATCAGTGTTGATTTCATTGACCCAAGGAAGCAGGATAAAGGAAACTTGGTGAAGTTGGATGAATCAGTGTCCGTTATGGATTGATATTGTCATTTGAGCTGTGCGAGACGCACTGGGACGGTGGTTCATGGACCCCTGGGGGTCCGCAGACTGTGGTTAAGATTTCCAAAGGGGGCCACACCTCCAGTCAAAGTTTTTTAGGGGTCTGCAAATGAAAAAAGGTTGAAAACCACTGCCCTAGACAGACAGTGCCTCGCCCCAGCGTCTCCTCACGAAGCAGGAGACGCTGGAAAGACAAAATGCACTGGGAGGGAAGCAGAGGGGGAAAAGTTGGGACTTTATTATGATGTGTAGTGTGGTTGCTACTAGAGGCTACATCTGAAATCTAGGCCCCGTTGTGGTCCGTGGCTGCGGCTGCTAGGTCCTACCATACTACAGATGAATAATTGGGCCGGACGCCGTAGAATGTAGAGTAAGAGACGGTCCCTGCCGTTTATTATTAGTTTTATATTTCAGATGACGATGGCATTGGCTCTCTTGCTAGCTGGTGTGTGTGAATAGCGCTGCTCTCTGCTGGGCAGAATCAGAACTGCTCCGCTGTGAGTCAGAGGCCCCACACTGGTAACATTTAGTCACGTGTGATGTTTTTCAATCGGTGGTTCCTGGACCCCCGGGGGTCCGCAGACCGTGTCTAAGATTTTCAACGGGGTCTGCACCTCCAGTCGAAATTTTGTAGGGGTCCGCAAAGGAAAAGGTTGAAAACCGCTGTGCTAGTGGGTTTGAAGCTGCTGCTGTGAAGTTGGAAGAGGCCCTGGAGCGCAGTGGTGTCCCCCATGTCCACACGACACTCCTTCTGCCGATGGTGCGCGTCCTCATCAGGAGTGCTTGCGTCAACTGAAGTGGGGCAGTGTGTGGGGGCTCACAGCTGGAGCCCTGCTGCCGGGCACTGACACCGCCGTGTGGAGCCCAGAGCCCGGGCTGTCCGCGCCCGTCAGCGGGGTTCACAGCTGCAAGCTCCGCGTGGTGCTGACAGGCGATGTAAACAACACCGTGTCTACATGGACACTGAGCCGCCCTAGCTACACCCACCTAAGCGCTGTGCCTCCTGCAAAGAGGGAGGGGGGGTTAGGTCGGGGTAGTGGGGGACTTACATCGGCTGCAGGCTTACGTCGACCTGACTCTGTAGTGTAGACGAGGGCTTAGATTTTGTGCCTCTCCGTCCTATGACATTAATACTGGCAGCTTCTGTCCAGCAGGCAAGATGTCAGCTTCCCCCATAGTAATTGGCATTGCGGGGGGCCTGAAAAACATTGGGGGCTGATTCTGTCCCCAGCAGAGAGCGCTGGGCCATACAGCACAATGGGGGTTGATTCTGACCC
>NW_020664461.1:3359115-3377083 GCF_002925995.2 Terrapene triunguis | reverse complement strand
GATTCTGACCCCAGCAGGGGGCAGCAGAGAGCACTGGGCCATACAGCGCAATGGGGACTGATTCGCTCCCTCCTGGGTGCTGGGATATCTGCTCTAGTCTCTCTCTCTCTCTCTCTCTCTCGCAGAGCTTAGCGGGTCTGACCCCGCTGCGCCATGGCTGCCTCTCTGAGCCGGCTGTCCCACATCGCCTTCCACGTCCCCGCCGGGACGGGCTTGGTCAGTGACCTGGTGGGCAAGTTCCGCTTTCACCTGTTCGCGGAGCGGGTGACGGCGTGCGCCCGGCAGCTGGCTCTCCGCAAAGGAGCCGCTGTCTTCCTCGTCAATGAGAGGCTGGGGGAGGCCCCCCCGGTCCACGTGTTGCCGTTCGACCCCACCCAGCCCGCACTGGCTCAGCAGCCCCCGCTGGGCCACAGCGACGAGGAATTCCTCTACGACGTCGGCCCCTCACACCTCGTGAGCACGGCCTCCAACGTGTGCTTCGAGGTGCAGGACGTACCCAGCATCTCCCGACGCCTCCAGGAGCGGGGCTGCCCCCTGGCGATCCCGCCCACTGACGTGACGGACGACAGCGGCTCCGTCACCTACTGCGTGGTGAGATCCGTTGTGGGGAACGTCAGCCACACCCTGCTGGATCGCTCCCGCTACCGGGGGGCGTTCCTGCCTGGCTTCCGCACCGCGGGGGACGTCCCCGAGGGGCCGCAGGACCCGGCCGAGGCCACGCGCTTCGACCACATTACCTACGCCTGCTCGCGGGGCAGTACCCGGGCCGTGCTGGACTGGTACCAGCACTGCTTCGGCTTCCAGCGCTTCATCGTGAACAGGCAGGAGGACGCGGCCGAGGGCTACCGGATCCGCGGGCGCGGCGTGGGGCTGCGGCTCACCGCCATGGGGTACGGGAAGGGCAGCGAGCCGGGGCTGGCCGACGACTGCAAGTTCGTCCTGGCCGAGTCCCTGCCGGAGCCAGGGAAGAACCAGGTGGACGCCTTCCTGGAGCAGCACGGCGGAGCTGGGATCCAGCACGTCGGGCTCTACACCACGGACATCGTCTCCACGGCCCGGGCCCTGGCGCAGGCCGGCGTGCGGTTCGTCGAGCCCCCCCGGGCCTACTACAGCGAGGCGGGCAAAGCAGAGGAGATCCGGGCGGCTGGGCTGGACCCCCGGCTCCTGTCCCAGCACGGCATCCTGCTGGACGCCGAGCTGGCTGAGGACGGGGAGGGAGGCGGCAGGGGCTCCAGCCCGCACCAGCGGAGGTACCTGATGCAAATCTTCACCAAGCCCATCTTCCCTGAGGAGACCTTCTTCCTGGAGCTGATTGAGCGTCGGGGGGCCGCAGGCTTCGGGGAGGGCAACATCCGGGCCCTGTGGAAATCCGTGCAGGCCTATCTGGACAAGCAGGAGTAGAGAAGTCCCTCCCGGCTGCCTCGCCTTCTCCCCGGTGGGCTGTCACAGGGCGGGGCCATCCCCGCCTGTTGGGGAACAATGGGAGGCCAACGGCTGGCTGCCTGGCGAGCTGCACTGAAGGACTAGTGGTGGCCCCAGCGCTCCATCCCCAGGTGATGGCCCTGCCCTGGCGGGAGGGAGGGAGGAGGCAGAGCCAGACCAGCTGTTCGGTCAGAGACGGGGAGGTTGAAAGCTACTTAAAAGCTCCCTGGGACGCGCCGTCTGCCTTGATGGGTGGGATTCATGGGGTAGTTCCCACCCCAAAGACAAACCCTGCCCCCTCCCCCAGCCCCGCTCTGCCAACCCTCGCCCCGGCACGGCTGGATTGGCTAATTCTGAGTTCCTGCTCCCTGGGCCGGGAGCTGGATTTACGGCCAACGTTCAGCCTGCAGCTTTGGACCCCACAAGCTCTATGGGTGGATTTAGGGACCGTGAGCCCAGCAACCGCTGCGGCCACCCCGGGGTGGAAGGTGGCAGCAACACGGCAGGGGTGGGTAGCAGAGTCAAATGGGAATGACCAGGGGGGGGGGGGAGGGGGATCCCTGGGAGCAGATATCCCGGCTGGCCTGAGAACTGGCTCTGCATTAATCTCAGCACTATTCATGTCTGTAACCCTTCTCTCTGAGGGGCTGGCTGCGGGAGAGCCCACGTCCTGTCTGCTCCACCCTCTTCCCCTCCAGGGCAGAACAGTTCCCCCTCCCCACTCGCTCCCCTTGGCAGTTCTCACTTTGCACCAGTGGCTCCGCAGGGATTTCGCGCTGCCAAGGCGGCTGGCTGGGAATCCTCTCCCGTTCCCCGCACGCCACGGGCCAGGAGCGCGAGTGGGGCATCCTCACCGGGGCCGGCGCGTGGGCTCTCCCTGCAGCCAGGCCGTTAATGCCACAGGCACTAACCTCCCCGTGCCCCTCGCGAATGAGCTGTTCCCACGTTCTTGTTCCGTTCATGGTTTTCGGTCCGATTTACAAGCATCTCCCCCAGGCTGGGTTTCGCTCACGCTCCTGCCGCGCGTGGATTCTCGCTTACGGGGCGAGCGTCGTATGGTTCACTTGAATTTAGCCATTAAACCGAGAACTGATTTTCCTGTGCCGTGTCCTGTTGCTTCTGCAAAGAGCCAGGTCTGTGCTACTCAGCCCCAGCGCACGGCCCTGTAATGCGCCACCGAGGGGCTGTGGCTGAAGGACACCCTGGGGCTAGTGTGGGAGAGGGCGGCCCGGGATTGCCACAGAGTTCACACTGCGTCTGAGCACCAAGTTCGTTTCTGGGGGTCCCCAGGGGTGCTGCTGGTGCCCTATGCAGATCTCTTTGATGTCAGTCCCAGCTCCCACCCAGTCCACCTCTGCTACACCCCCACAGCTGACCAGCAGAGGTGCTCATGTTAACAGCCCCCAGGGAGGGGGGCTGGGGGTTTTCACTGAGGGACTTGTCTAGACGGGAAATTGACTGAACTAAGGGCTAGCTCTCTGCCTGGATACGCTGATTCAGCCTGACCCACTTCCAAAGCAGATCAGGTCGACCCACACGGCTTTTTTTGGTGAGGAAACCATTTGGCCCCAAAACATTGCCCGGTTTGAGTTAAATGCGTTCAGCAGAGAATTCCTGCAGTTCTGCCGTTTGCCAGTGGGTGCCACCGCAGGTCGGTTTTTGCTGATCCGCTCTACACCAGGCAGGCTGTTCAAGGGGCACTGCCAGGCTGCCCATGGGTGGGATGGAGCCGCTGGGTGATCGTGTAGCGCTCAGGGCTCACAAAGCTCCTTCCCCACTGCTCACAGCAGATGCCACGTTTCCTGCACCATAGCTCCAGCGGTTACCCAGTGACCTCTGCCTGGCAGCTGGGGCCAGGCCCTTCGTGCCATTCGCATCCCCTTTCGCGGCGCGGCCGGAGCGTGTTTTCAGGTGGCTACAATGAAATGGAGCCAAAATCCACTTTTAAAAGCTTGTAGAAAAAGTTCAGATTTATTAAAACCTCAGCTGTGAGTGAGTAAAAGCAGGCGGAAAAGGAGCCGGCGTACAAGGCAGGGCCAGCAGCAAACCGCCCCGCGGCCTAACACAGCGTCCGACGTCGCCCTCCGGGTCTGCTGGGTCTCAGGACCCTCCGTGTCCCAGGAGCAGCGGGAAGAGGCTGCTGGGAGGAGATGGGCAATGCTGGAAATACAGTAGTTGCACTTCGTTCAGTTCCACTTTGTCCTGCATCTAGAGCCCCGGATCCCCCCATTACTCAGGAGACGGTGGGAGTGTCGGCTTCCCTCACCCCTGGAGGGGCAACCCAGCTCCATGAACGCTGCCAGAATGCTGGGACGCCCTGACTGGACAGAACTGTCCCCTGGCTGCAGCGGGGCCCCCAGATCTCGTCCAGACAGGGAATAACGCATCGCGCCTTGGGCGGAGAGACATTCACCTGCCGCTGGCTCGAGCCAGCCCAGCCCCACTTCTCAGTGGACATGCGTCTGCAGGGTTCAGACACAGTCAGACCCCCATGCTGTCCCCGCCCTGGGGATGAGCAGAGAAGTCCAGGCCCCAGGCTGTCACGCTGGCAGAATGTTCCCTATAACTCCCCGCGTAGTGCAGTGAGACCGCACCGAGCAGGCGCAGGTTCCTCACTCCACCCCACATCCCCACTGCCGTGTGGCTGCTAGGGGCTCTGCAAGGCGGGAGCCTCCCAGGGAAGGGAAGTGGCCTGTGGGGATGGCTGTAACACCAGTGAGCCTGCACTAAAGGGGGTCCCTCTGCAGGGGGAGCCCCAGAGAGAGCAGGGGGCTGGCTGCAGGAAAGACGTGCAGGGAACAACAGACCGTGGGGGGCCTCGTATAACCCTGGGCTGAGTCCACGTGACTTGGTGTTGCCCCAGCCGGGTGCCAGGCATGGCAGGCCTGGTGGAGCTGCCAGCTGGCTGGGGGGGACGCAACAGCCCAAGCAACGCAGAGTATGGAGCCTCCATCCCCTCCAGACGGGCCTCACCGTTGGGTGCGGTCCCAGCGGGTCCGGCCGGAGCAGGAGGCCGCAGTCATTCCCCAGCGGGGGCCTTGAGAAAGGAGTCGAGGGAGAGCTGCCTCGGGGGAAGGCTGCCGTCTGCTTCCACCTTCCGCTGGCTGGCGCGCGAGGGATCGGCGCCCCGTTTCCGCTTGCAGCCCTACAGGGACGGAGACACGTGGGGCGACTGCTGTTGGCCCGGGGAGCCCGGCAAGGATGGAGGGGGGCCCCCAGCCGACAGCCCCAGAGGAGGACAAGGCCTGGGGGGCTGGAGACTGACCCCGCCCCAGCAACATCCCCTCCCAACCAGGGCTGAGGCACAGCATCACGGGGAAGCCTGCCCTGCAGGATGGGGGGCTGCAGGCTCCGGGACCGGCCCGGACGGCTTCAGCTGCCCCCTGGCAGACGCGGCGCAGACGCACTCACCTGGCCAGGCCCCCTCTCCTCGCAGCTCTGCCGCTCACATGCCTTCCAGACCTAGGGGAAGCACAAGAGAGAGGGAGCGCCACAGGCCCCTTCCCACAGCTCCAAGGGGTCGTGCCAGGCTGGCCCCTGGCCCCCTTTCACGTGACCCTAGTGGGGGGCAGGGCGTGTGCAGGGCTGAGCCCCCCTCCCTCCCAGCAATCCCAAAGCTTAGCTCTCTCCCCCGCATTCCCAGGAGCCCCATGGGGAATGCACAGGGCTGAGCTCCTCCCCCCACTCCCAGGGATCGGGGGGTGCGGGGTGGGGTTGAGTACCTTCTTCATAGCAGTGGAGACGGCTGATTTCTGGAACTCTGCCTGCGTCACCCACCGGAACGCTGGCCGCTCCAATTCCTCGTCCCGCCCGCCCGAGGCCGCCTCGGGGTCCCCGCCCAGGAGCAGCGAATAGACCACGTACGTCTGGTGAATGTGGGAGAAGACGTGGCCGACCTGGAATGCAGAGGAAAAGATCTGCAGCCCCAGGTGGGGGAAGCACTCGCTGCTCAGCGGCGCCCCCCTCTGGCTGCACCGCGAGCGAGCCGAGCGCCGTCCACACTCAGCGACAGGGTGACGGTGGCTGGGGCGGGGCTGTAAGGGGGTTATAACGAGGGGGAGCAAAGGAGAACAACCAACCAGGCGAGGACACCAGGGACCCTCTGCTCTGCCACTCCCTAGCGCCGCTCCCTGGCCTCCTGGCCCTCAGCCATCACATCTTGGGCACCAGCTTCCTGGCTGCAGGCGGAGGACTCGCTTCAGAGCCCAGCACCACAGCTCCTCCCCATCCGGCCCCAATGCCCTGGACCTACGCCAGGGCCGGTCTGCGCTCCCGTCAGCTGCGTCACTCGCCACGAACCCTTTACCCGCCCCAGGACGGACGCGTGGCCTCATTTACCTCTCCGACATGCCGCAGGTGTCCTCTGGCCACGGCTTCTCCTGCCCAGGCCTGAACATGAGCCAACAGCGCCTCCCTCTGCTGCTTCTCCTTCAGCCCCGGCCCCAAGGCCAGGCTGGGAAACTCCCAGAGCCCCGCCAGCAAGCCTGGGAGAGAGCAAGGAATGGGCAGCCAGGCCACGTTTGGCACAACCAGATTTCCATCTCCAAAGGACGCTGTGGGCGGCAGCTGGTTCCCACCACACCCAGGGCCCAACGTTCCTCTGCTCACAGGCCAGGGTCAGGGCTAGGAAAAGCCTCTTGGGACAGAGCGCATCTTGACTGGCCTGTCCAAGCATTTCCTGCCCTGGCTGGCTGCGGGATATTGTCCCTTCAAGATCACGTCCCTCTGATTACCTCCCCCCCCGTGTCAATTGCAACACGAGCGCTCCAGATGCCTGCGGGTATTGCTCAGACCAGGCACAGGGCTCACGCGGTCGATCCTGGAGGCTAAACCGCCGTTGTAAAGCCTCTGCCAAGCAGGCAAGAAGCGAGAGGAGAAGAGGCAGCAGGGTCAGGCCCAGGAAGCTGGGTGCAAGGAGCCCCCAAAGACAGCCCAAGGCACAGGGGAGCTGCCCTGCTGCCAGTGGCTGGTTTTGGGGCGCCCGTGACTATTGATCACCCCTCCTGCTCTGCAGCCAGGATCATTACTGACAGAACGGCTGCACCTTCGGGCCCTGCACAGCCCCTGCGCCTCCGCTGCTGTATCCAGACTGGGGATGGACAATTTCTGGAAATTTTGAAGTCACGGGGAAAAAAAAGCCATTGGGGAGAGGGGTGGAAAAAAGTGGAAATTTGGGGGGTGGGGGGGAAAGGATCTGAAGTAGTTATTTGATTATCAAAACTAAGCTTTATTTACTTCTTCAAGAATGCGAAATGTATTACGTACAATTTAGTTAGCACACGAGAAAGTCCTGTTTGAGATGTTTATGAAATAAATAAGTATAACTTCTTTAGTTTTGATTCAAATAACAATGACAAATATACCTAGCATTGGGGACAGACTGTAGCTGCACACGAAGGTACTTACATGTTTTGTTTTTCGCCTGTTGGCCAATATGAAAAAAAATATACAGTAAAAGCTGTTTTATCCGAAATGTTGGGGGTAGGGGGGTGCCGGTAAGTGAAAAATGCCGGTTAACTAAGAGGGAGGGGGTTGGAGTGTGGGGCGTGGGCTCTGGGAGGGAGTTTGGGGTCTGGAGGGGGCTCGGGGCAGCGGGTTGGGGCGTGGGAGGGAGTGCAGGGGGCTGCTCACCTCAGGCGGCTCCCCACAAGCGGCTCTGCGCGCTGCCTCCGCCCCCGCAGCTCCCATTGGCCACGGTTCCCAGCCAATGGGCGCTGCGCTGCTAGCGCTTGGGGCGGGGGCAGTGGTAACAGGCAGAGCCACCTGACCGCGCCTCCGCCTAGGAGCAGCCGGGACAGGTCACCGCTTGCGGGGAGCCGCCTGAGGTGAGCGGCCCCTGGATCTTCCCGCACCCAAACTCCCTCCCAGAGCCCGCGCTCCAAACCCCCTCCCGCGCCCCAGCCCCCTGCTGGCCCCGCAGCAACCGGACTATAAACCGACAGTTTAATGGCGATCAGAAATGCTGGTTTTTAGAGGTTTCCGGCTGGCAAAGTGCTGGATAAAACAGCTGTTCCTGTATAAAATACCGAGCACAGAACACGGCAGTCTTGTTGTAAACCGAAAGGAAGGTTCTGTTCTCTGGGCTCAGGAGCAGTGTGGAAAAAGATCTGTCCTGATCACGTTGATAAAGAACCTCATGTGGCCAGGGAAACGTTTTGTTCATGTTAAACACGTATTGGTTATTATTCGAGAGCGTTTAGAAGTACCGAAGAGCAGCAGTAACAGCATCACCCTCGTAACCCTGTCCCTGGTCACTCAGAGCAAACACTTCATCTAACCAGCTTCTTTCCAATTTTTCCATATTGGGTCTGGGGAAAGAACCATTTTTTTCTGGACATTTCCGGGTTGTTTTTTTCAGATGCTCACCTCTCTAATCCAGCCAGAGCCCCCGGCGGGGGTCTCCCTGCAGGGATCCCAGGGCTGGCTGTGGGTGTTTGATGCCTGTTGAGGTCAGACAGCAGTGAGGGGCTTTTTCTCTCATCGGCCCCCTGAGATGAGTGAGCCCTGCCCCCCAGCATGCCCAGTCCCTCGGGGCAGCGATCCTTCCGTTCCCACAGACACCAACGCCTCCCTTTCCATCCCCACCCTGGTGCACACCCGAGCTGCGAGTTACCGGAGCTGGGTCTCTGCACGATCAGGTACTCTGGCTCCCCCCGGGGGCCTCTCCTCTCCAGCACACATGTGGCCGTCCGCTCCGCCCGGGGCTGCTTCTTGGTGGCTCTCCTAGGGAAGTTGGCCACGCCGAGGCTGCTGTCCCAGGGCTCCGTGGCAGGGGGGCACAAAGAGCAGCTGCCTGCGGTGGCGGCGGCTGTGAATCAGACGCGGCACCAGGTCAGTCCGTGTCACTGCACCGGCCCTCATAAGACCTGGGGATTGGGGGCTGCACCTCTGCCCTGCTCACGGCATGAGGAGAGGAGGCCCAGGGTCCCCATCACCCGCTTCTGATGGATTTATTCCAGCCCCGAGAGCAGCTCTTCCAGTGGCTGGCCACGGGGCTCCCAAGAAGTCACCAACTCAGCCCAGGATCAGCCAGATGAGGCACCCCAAGGAGGTGTTGGGGAGGACCCCCTAGAGGTTGGGCAACAGACGCTCTCCCGTAACGTCTCCTCCTTGTGTGTAAGTCACTGCACCTCCCCGCCCCCACGTCCCAAACTAGCCTCTATGTGACACTAATCCCCACAGTGTAACCCAGCAGAGCTGGGGCACTCCACCTGCACGGGCCAGCAGGGGAGTCCGCCAGGAGCCCTACCGCTCACGCACACCGCCTGGCCCCCACTGCTGCCTCTCGCCGCGCTGCCCCCACAGCTCTGTGCCCCGGGGCGGGGCTTCCCCACCAGCTCAGAGCTCGCCGGGGGCTAAGGGGTCAAGACGTGCTCTCCATACAGGGCTAAGCCTCGAGAGGTGGCGATCCCCAGCCAGCACCTACCACACTCCTCGATGTCAGGCGCCTGGGAGCAACTGGAGGCGGCTTTTCCCAGCAGCCTCTTGGAGGCGAATTCCAGTTCCTTCTCCACCTGCAAAGGAAGGACAGGGTCAGCTACAGGCCTCAGCTGCCAATGGAAGGCTCAGGTCCAGCAATGGCTATTAGCCAAGAGGGCCAGGGATGCAACCCCACGCTCTGGGTGTCCCTAAACCTCTGACTGCCAGAGGCTGGGACTGGACAACAGGGGCTGGATCACTCAAAATTGCCCTGTTCTGTCCATTCCCTCTGAAGCACCTGGCACCAGCCACTGTCGGAAGACAGGATACGGGGCTAGATGGACCGTTGGTCTGACCCATTGTGGCCGTTCTTATGCCATTTCAAACCTGGCAGCACGCTGCAGCGTATGTTGTATTTGGCACCAGCCACAAGCTGCCCCCTGATGACGCGTTACAAGACGTGGGTACCCAAAGACACTGCGGCCAGGAGTCAGAAGAGAGCTTAGCTCACGCGTGAACAGGTCTGGGAACTTGTACACAATACATCCAAGGGGGTAAACACCACAGGGAGAGGGGAACCAAGCTTTTTAACAGTGCGGGTGATTTACCACTGGAACAAACTACCAAGGGAAGTGGTGGCTTCTCTATCTCTTGATGTCTCTAAATCTAGATTGGATGCCTTTCCGAAAGATGCTACTGGCCAATACATCTAGGTTAGGCATAGTCTGGGTATTATGCACACAGCATTAATATACTACACATTGTGTGTGTGTGTTGGGAAGTTATGTTAACTGAATGCATTACGGTCTTGCTACAATTCTGTTCACTCGTGCTGAGTATCTCATAACTCTTTGCAAAGCCGAAGTCAGCTTTGGCATTAGCTAACAGAGAACTTGCCAAAGACAAGAAATGCTTGTTCTATATTCTAGTGCAGGCAGCTCTGAAGACGGCTGGTTTAGAGCGTAGCATCCAAAAGAGAGACAGGAAAAGGACAGAACAAAACAAGGTGTGCTGGATTTTAGTGCCGTCGAGTTTTGTAACTTGTCAAGCCACACTGTAACTAGCGCTCGTTGAAATGCACGGTTCCGAAACACACTTCTGCGCAAGGTGAACGTGCTGCGAGATACAAACCGCTCCCTGGACAGAGGCCGCGTACGTCTCCTTTCCATATTGCACCGTTTTATCTTCGGACAATACGTTTGGCTAAGTTTGGTCTCTTGAACACAGTGAGTGTAGTCAGAACAGCTGGCTACACTCGGACAAAAGTGCGCTTTAGCCAAACGCAACTGGCTGGGCTCGAGCAGGGGTGACCGGGTGAAATTCATTGGCTTGTGCTAGACAGGAGCTCAGACTAGACGATCCAATGAAACAGTCCTTCTGGCCCATGAACCTATGACATTAAGGGCCAATGGTTTATAGGTAGCATTTAGCTGGAAACACGGATCACTATCAGGGAAGGTTTCCCACCGCTGGGACTGATCAGCCTGTGGAACCGGCCCGCCCAGAGGAAGGGCAGGAGTAGCCTGGGTCATTTAAACCTGGACTGGACCCAGCACTGGCGATATCACAGGGCGGGATTCTGGGCCAGCCCCAGGGATGCGCCTCAGTGACCCCACCAGGCTCTTCCATCTCGAGTTCCCAAGCTCCAAAACCAAAAATCCAAAGAGCAGCAGCTTGTTGTATAGGGTGTGTGTGTGTGTGTCCATGTCCGTGTCCAGATCACCACCTTCAGTTTACAGAGCGTAGGCGGGCTTGGAATAATTAGACATGCATGAGACCTCCATTCTCGGGAGACAGGATTAGGGAGGTAAATGGATCAGCAGGCTGGAGACAGAATGTCTGTGCTAGCTACGATAAGGAGGAACCCGCAGGGAACCACTGACAATGGGAAGAACCACAGCATACAGGATCACCCTGGAACGTAACGCTGAAGTAAAGAGTAAGTCATGGATGGACAGAGCGTTCTGTACAGGGCTTGGTTCCTACCACGTAACCAAGCCAGTCCCAGAACGTGTGATTCAATGTAGAGGAAATGCAATGTGATACTGTATGTAAATGCACATAAAGGAAGAAGGTTTCTGTGGAATTTTGGATCTGGGATGTACCCTGCATCCACCACCTCCTCCGTGTTTGAGTCCGCTCAGCTCAGCGTAACATTGCTGTGCGCCCAATAAAAATCCCCGACTGATGGAACCTGGAGTCAAAGTGGGCTCTCGGGAAGCCGTCTCAGAGGGAATCCCAAGGCAGGGAAGTGACTTGCTCGGGGTCCAGAGGGAGGCGGTGGGAAAGCAAGGAATGGGACTTGGGGCTCGATCCCCCCCTTCCTAGTAGCACACGTTTTTATGAAGGGCGTAGGGGTTACATATAGACCACTGACCTACTGGGATTGAGCTGAATGCAGGAAAGCACAATACCTACCCGGCAACGCGCCCTACAGTGGGGCTTCACAGGACACTCCATGCACAGCGGGGCCCTGGGGGTGCACACGGTAGCTCCCAGCTCCATCATGGCTTGGTTAAAGTCCCCTGGCCGGGCTGGATCGACTAGAGCATTGGCCAAATCCCTACGACGAAGAGCAGCGAGAAGTGGCAGGCTGGTTACCAGAGGAGCATTCCTTACCACACACCGGGGGTAGGTCCCATCAACTGGGAAGAGAAACAGCCCACTGCAAACCGGCACCCACTCGCCCTACCCGCAGCTGGGGAGAGGCTCAGAACCTTGATACCAGCTAGACCCAGGGCGGAGGGGGCTTGGGCCATTCTCGGCCACTGGGGCTTGCTCCTGTTCTAGTACGTTGGGCTAGTGTGACTAGCGCTCTAGGCTCCCTCGTCCTACCTTACTAGAGTCACAGGACCAGGACCTCCCCGCAGCCTCCTCCTAGTGATGGCTCTCTCCGACAGTGGG
The DNA here is from genome assembly GCF_002925995.2 of Terrapene triunguis. Taxonomy (NCBI): domain Eukaryota; kingdom Metazoa; phylum Chordata; order Testudines; family Emydidae; genus Terrapene; species Terrapene triunguis. The sequence goes on along the minus strand of NW_020664461.1, from coordinate 3,365,338 downwards.
CATCGGGGGGCTCCGAACCCCAGGTTCCCATCCATGGGAGCAGCCCAAGCTTCATGGCAGTTAGAGGCAGCCGGCATTGGCTTGTAGAGCCAATCTCATTGCCTAGTGAGCCCGTGAGAAGGCTGGGAACCCCTGGTGCAACGAGCAGACACGGCCGCAGGCCCACACTCTCCAAGGCGCCTCTCGCCGTGCCGAGCGCCTGAGAGCACGCGATGGGCCAGTGACCCCTGAAAGCTGGCTGCAGCCGCCACACGCCGGCTCCTCCTCTGGTTAGATCGGCCGAGAATCCCAGCCCCTGCTTAGCGCCACGGCCGCTCCTGTGACCGTTCTCGCTGGCGCTTGGATGGTACTTCGTAAGCGCTGGTCTCCAGTGCTGCCTAGGGGACGGCGCTGCTGCATGCACCAGTAGGCACGATTCTGTATGCAGCTGGGGGGGGGGGGGGCGCGGGCGATTTCATCTCCAGGGCTGATCCAATCCCTGCCTACTCCCTGTATGGGCCTACAAGGGAGCCACTTCCTGACCACTGAGCTAGTGCTTGTCTGTTGTGCATCCACTGGGCTGCAAGGCAACCAATTGCCCCAATGACATGGTAAGCAGAGGTGAAGAGCTGCCTCCCGTGACCGATTTCCCCGGGCCACCCTGGTGTACTTTACTCCTGTTTGTATTACAACCCCCCCCCCTCGCCTCCTGGGACGAGAACAATCCCCTACCAGAGTCTGTCGGCAACAGCCGGGCTGCTGGACTCGGCGCCGATGCATCGGACCCGGCACAGGACTCGGATCACGTTCCCGTCCACCACTCCCGTCGCCTGGCCCGTGAGACAGAAGAGCAGCGGTCACCATCTCAGGGCACGTGCGAGCTCGTGCCCCTAGGAGGGGAGGGCATTTGGCCAGGCCGGTCCCAGGGAGGGGTAACTGGAGGGATCAGCAATCCCCAGGCCAAGCAAGTCTGCTGGGAGGGTGCCCCACGGAGGGCTGGAGCTGGTCCGGGCTCCCAGTGCCCAGACCCCCCTGGGAGATCCCAGCTTTCAGCGAGGCAGGGGGACCATTGCAAGTAGCACTGGAACTGCCCTGGGGCAAGGAGGGGCCACGAGCTGCTAACAGCAGCCCCAGGGAGAGGCATGTTCCCCAAACCTCCTAACAGCTGAGGCGCCAAGGCCAGCACAGCCTGACACCCCCGCGGCAACGCTGGCACACAGACAGCGCCGGGTCTCGCATCACCTGCCCGTAGGAGATGGAGGCGATGGCTCCTGCTGTGTATCTCCCCACTCCCGGCAGCAGCCTCTGCAGCTCCTCGGCCGTCGCGGGCATCTGACCTGCCAGCTCGGAAACCACCTGAGGGGAGAGGGGAGCTGAGTAGGGACCTGGCGTCTCCCAACGTGAGCTGGGCACATCAGCCATGCCCCACTCTGGAGCTTTTGGCTAGCACTTGGGGACAGAGCCGTGGCACTGGGCTTCCCCCCACACCCGCCAGCGGGCACTAGCATGGAGAGAAGGAAATACCCCCTCCCTCCACAACTGCCCCCGCACCAGGATACCTTCTGTGCTGCTTCCTGCAGCCGCTTCCCTCGCGAGTAGTAGCCAAGTCCTGCCCACAGCTCATTCACGTCCTGTTCCCAAGACACACAGCCAGGGGTTAAGACTAGTCGCAAAGGGCCCAGGATTAAAGATCAATGGGGGCGTTTTCAGGCCCCTGCCATGGGGGATTCTCACCTCCAGGGAAGCTTTGGCGAGTGCCTGCAGCGTCGGCCATTTCTACATTGCAAAGGAAACAGAGGTTTGTTCGCTGGCACAGGACAGGTCTGCAGACCGCGACGAACCCGAACGCATGGCTGACCCGCAGGCCGGGAACGAGACATGCAATGGCCGAGGTTTCAGACACGCTCAGAAATTCAGGGCTCCAGACGCAGGAGAAGGAGACAAAGGACAATCACCTGCATCCACCTGTTGTAATAGTCAATCACCGTAGCCACCTGCGTCTGCTGGAGCATGATCTCCGACACCCACACTGCAGGCACAAAGGAAAAGCGAGAGCACCGTGGGGGACTGGAAGGCCCCCTCCCAATTCAACACCTTGCCCTGTGCCTATGCACAAGGTCTCTCTGGGGCGAAAGCAGAGCCTCCCATAGCTTGCACTAGTCCCTTATACCTGAAGCAGGCTTAGAATTGGGGCCACTGACGTATCCAAAGTTACTGCCCAGAAGCTCTACTGGTAACCCGTTTTCTCCCCATTTGTCTCATGCTGCTCTCCTGCATCTCTCAGACCAGGCCGTTTGAGCCTAAGGGGGCGGCACCATCATTGTCCAGCTTCGTCCCTGCGATGCTGGGTCCTTGCCAGTGCCACGCTGCTGGCCTCTTTCAGAAAGAGTCTAGAGGAGTTTTGGGCTGCGTCTGGTTTTGGGAGAGCAGCGTGATTTGTTCGGAGTATTTTTCTCCACAGTGACGCTGCCATCCCCCACAATGCACCCTGCTAACTCTGCAGTGCTAGGCAAAGACGATATGCCGCGACAAACCTTCTGCCTGAGAAAAGAAGCCCAAGCAGACAGCCTGTGTTCTCTCTGTCTCACCTGCATATGCTCGTCTGTTAGTATCTGATTCGCTTGCAGCCTGAAAGAGAAGGCAGAGGGAATTTCAGGGAACTGCACAGAGTTCTCAGCTCTGGACTCTGCTCAGGGAGCGATGGGGAAAAGGACAGGAGATGCACACCTTGTTCGGATAGGGTCATTTGCACTAAAGAGAAAGAGTCAAATTCAGCACTAGTGAGACGCCACCAGTGTTTGGAATGACACCAGTTAGCTTGCAGAAGAGCAGCTCCTCTTGGGAAGTGTTTGATAGCTGAGCCCTGGTTCAAATACTGGCAGAGGACAAAATTTGTAAGTGTCACTCAATTTAGATATAAGAGCTCCTGAAAATGGAGGAGTTATAGGAATCCCAAGAGAGCTGGGATTTGCAGCTTCCAGCTGCTACTGGCCACCTGAAAACAGCTCTATCCACAACCTTCCTTGGAAAGCACTTCGTTCTTGCAGAGCTTCTTAGGAAGGTCAGGTTAGAGGGTCAGGGCAAAGATGCGCAGGAAACATTTGCATAAACACATGCAAAACATATATTTGCATATGCAAATAAGAAAAGGGGAGCAACTACCTGTTTTCTATGCACCGTTAAGATACTAATTAAAGAAAAGATTGGCCCCCAAATGCTGAATTTGGTCTGACCATTTGAAAGCCAACACACAATTGGCTGCAATCTCTCTTGATCTTGGCGTGAGGGATTTAGATGCTTCTCCAGCTAAAGTTTATCCTGAAAGTTTAGAATCCCAACAGAGAAACCTTCCCTAAGGTCACCCACACCCCACCCCACACACAGGTACCAGAACCGGAGATTTTTAAATGGGACAATGGTGGCCCCACATAATTCTCAGCACAGCGGTGAAAGTTCATCTCTGACCACACCAGCCATTCCACCATGGAACAGGCAAATGCACTGTCACCATTTGCCACTGTGGGCTTAGCAAGGACAGAGGTGAGATCTGGGGCTGGCACAAAGTGGGAACAGCAGAACATTCTGCAGTAACAAGGGAATACAAACTAATAGGCAAGCAAACAGGCAGGGGCTAAGGATAAATAAAAACCTCCCTGCAGCACTAGAAGCTCAAACCCAATAGATGGGACCAAGGATGAAAAGCTGACACTGACTAGAAACGCATGGTGAAGCTGACATGTCTAGTTTCCCTGTAGGACCCAAGTTGAAGGAAACAAACCACATCAGTGGAGAAAGATACAATCTGATTTTAGATGCCCCTTCAGTTTTAATGCAATCTGACAGGTTCATAGGGAAGGACAGTGCTTTGATCATCACGGCAGCATCTTTTAAACTGGGGGAAACCCAACCACGTATTGTGGTGACCCACTCCTGCCGTACCAATTTCCTCCAGGGAAGGTCACGCTTGCATTTGTCGTACCAGGCAAGCAAATTCTTCCGAAAGGCCTCGATTTCTGCCAGGTGGCTGAAGAGATGGTACGCAGACACTGGAGGAAGCATGCCTGCAAGGAGACATTAAATGCCAGTCAGAAGCCAGGACAAGTGGTTAACGGAGCTGGGGGGTGGGGCTTGGCTGCTCTTTCATTACTGAGGCAAAGGAGGTCTTTCCATCAGACCGGACAAACCACTAGAAACAAAGAAAATAGCCTTGACAAGCCTGCACTAGACCCTGAAGGGTGTGTGGCCCCAAAAGGCTTTCACTAGCTGTTTCTAGGATTCATCCGGTCCCAGTGCGCCAGACCTCTACAATCTCAAATTCCCCCCTAAAGCCTCACTTCTACCAGACTCACAAATACTGGCCCTCATCAAATGCCTTCCCCTCCTAAACATTACAGAAGTGGGGAGACACGTCCGATTACAGGAAAAAAAAAAGCCTCTAATTTACCACCCTTACCTGGGTCTCCCATTGCATCTTGTCGTCTCATAGACTGTATGTTCATCAGGGCAAGGACTGATTTTGCATGTGTCTCGTACAACTTGGAGCATGCCAACCCTTAACGAGTACACACTTCTATGACTGTGTTCTCTGTGCTCAGCTGAATGCATTAACCAAAATAAGTTTCTGGCTAAGCGATTTCAATGTCAGGGGCGAGGAAGCCGAGACAAACAACATGGGTCTAGCAGAGGAGGCGGCAGAGAAACTGACCAGAAACCAGCCAGTCTATTTTTGGAAGTGCAACAACAGTGTTGAAAAAAGGAAGAAGCAGAAACTTATGGTTCAAATGTTATATGTCTCTGAAAATGTGACTGTCAACTCCCTGCGTGTATCAGAGCCAAGTCTTCTGATTTCAGTGACTAAAGTACGCTTTCAACTACTTTTTACTGCCCTTAGCCCAGCAGAACTCACCCATCTCTGTACGAGGAAGCTGCAATCTATCCAGCTCATACAACATCGGCAGAGTAGTTAACCAAGCTCACCTTGTGAAATCTTGGTCCTTGCTAGCGCATGAGGAAGAAACAGCTCAGACTGATTCTCATATCCCAAAGGTGATTTTGCAGGGCTGGCAGTTAGAGGAAATTTATATGTATTTGTAAACTGAGCACAGCTGAACTGCAGTTACTGAGAGACAAGAAACAAGGAACCTCACAATGCCATTTTAGCACCGAATGGCGCTTAAGGTGCAGGTTGGAGTCCAGAGAGTTGGCTCCATTGAGAATGGTGCTGTACAAGTGCAGGATATTAGGATCAGCCGTGAATTAACGTATTCAATGGTCAGATTGAGGCTGCACATTATTCAATGACGGGCAGGGTTTTATTTACAAAATATGGTTTTATTTGCCTGAGTCTCTTTGCACCCAGGCTCATTCCTGCTCTCGTTTGGTATGTGTCTAGCCGTTCACACTGTGCCTATCGTCATGGTGTCACCCTCACTCCAGTGTCCCAATAAGATCCTTGTAGCCAAAGCGTTTCACCTTTATGGGATGATACATTCTCCCTGCACCTCCTTGGGGATTTCCTCACTTCCCCTGCACGCTGCTGGAGTCCCCGCCCGCTGCGAGCTGCTGCCCGGAGTTTACTCATCGCCAGGCTGAGGACAGAAGAGTGAATGGGGTACTGTTATGGTGACCCCCTCAAGGGCCCTCACACCCCCCCGCCCCCACTCCACCCCTTCCCCCAAGTACCCACATTCGTCCTACCTCTTCCCACCCCGCCCCCATTCCACCCCCTTCCCCAACTCCTCCCTCCCCGAACGCCGCCAAACAGCTGTTTGGTGGTGGGCAGAAATGCTGGGAGGGAGGAGGAGCAGGAACGCAGTGCACTCAAGAGAGGAGGCGGGGAAGAGGTGGGGGGGAGCTTAGCTGCGGAGCACCCGCTAATTTTTCCCCATGGGTGCTCCAGCCCCGGAGCACCCACGCAGTCGGCGCCTATGCCCTGAGCAGTTCCAACAACCCTCCAACCCCAGAGCTCCAACCTCCCCCCTGGACACCACACGCCCTCCCACTGCCACCGTGCATGCTAATGGGGGGGGAGAGAACTGGACACCCGCCGGACACCCTGTGCACCTCGTGGGGAGAGTGGGGTGTGAACCAGACACCCCGTGCACCTCGTGGCGGGTGTGTGTGAGAGAGTGAACCAGACACTCTGTGCACCTGGGGGTGGGGGGGAAAGAGTGTGTGAACTGGACACCTCGTGCTCGTGGGGGCGGGGGGTGTTGAACCAGACACCCCATGCACCTCGGGGGGG
>NW_020664461.1:3238042-3358715 GCF_002925995.2 Terrapene triunguis | reverse complement strand
AGCGGTGGGGGGCGGGGGCGTTTATCCCCGGGAGGGGGGAGAGGGGCTGCGGTGGGGGGCGGGGGTATTTATCCCCAGGAGGGGGGAGGGGGCAGCGGTGGGGGGCAGGGGCGTTTATCCCCGGGAGGGGGGAGAGGGGCTACTTTCGTCCTGGTGACCCCTATCACACAGCAAGCCTCTGAGTGTGACCCCCCCTTATAAATTAAACACACTTTTTTATATATTTAACACCATTATAAATACTGGAGGCAAAGCGGGGTTTGGGGTGGAGGCTGACAGCTTGCGACCCCCCCTGTAAGAACCTTGCGACCCCCCCCCCAGTTTGAGAACCCCTGCTCTAGGCAGAGGCTGGCTAGGAATGGCACATAATGGTCTGTGCCGCGTAGCTTGTACTCAGCGATGCCGTCTCCGCTCTGATCCGTGCACACTTGCTCATGAAAGACTTTGTGAACAAAGGGCAGCAGCCCCTTTCAGAAGCTCTGCCACAGGGTTGTTCCCCGGGAGTACACTCTGCCACTGACTGGCAGGGTTTGGTTCTGCCTTGCTGAATTGTTGGTTGAAATCGGTGGGAGTTCTTGGTGGAGATCATAACTGGCTCTTCTGTTGTCTCTGCAAAATAGTGGTCAGCATTTCTAATGTGTCCATTATGTTGGAGATTCTCTTTGGTCAATGACTCCTTGAAGTTTTAAATAACTTGAGTTTTTGTCTCTCATTTTTGGAAGCAGCATGACCTGCGTGAAGATGACCTGCTTGAAAGTACCTGTCATTGATGTCCAGAATGATAACTTCAAGGAGCTGTGGCCGTCCATGCTCCTGGCCATAAAAACCTCTAGTTTCATAGCTGTTGACACGGTGAGTGGGACGAGGACCCCTACTTTTCTACATCAAAGATGTGTGACTCTTTCTGTCAATGCTACACTTGGGGATGGAAGGAGAGATACTGTCTCTTGCCCTCTAGCTCTTGTCTCTGCACTGTCATATCCATTTATCCCCACTATGCTTGTGCCTATTTGATATGGTTGTGGCTGTCTCTGGGAGTCTGTTCCACACACTTTGTTATCCTTGGAGTAGGGAGGCTTCTCCAGAATTCCACCCAATCCTCCTCCTGCTTCATTTTGATCCTCTCCTTGATGTAAACTGGTTAGTCTTGTGTTCTTGAGGCTTCCCCCTTCTTTGAATGGCCAGGGTATCCCTCAGTAAGGGCCCATCTGAATCTTCTTACTACAGAATATACACCTTAGTTTTCAAGCCTGTCTTCATAGAGCCCATGAGATCTTTTATCTTCCTTTTGCCAGCCTTTTCATTGTCCATTCTGCAATACACTGCCCTGACTTGTGTACAATAGCCCAGGTGAGCTGTCCTTGTTTAGCTCCTTTGAGGTCCTGGACCCCAAAGGGCTTGATGGTTGATCTGAAGCACCCTTCGATCTCGTGTGATGCAGCAGGCAGTACCTGCCTGTAGGTGAAGGAGAGCATTCTTCTGTCAAACGTGCAACAGGATTTAAATTGGCACCTAGCTCTTCAGTTTAGCTGCCTCCTAACAGTTTGTGGCAGGGTAATTAGTTCACTCTGAGGAGATGTTAATCTTTGCATTGGACTTTAAGGGGAGGGAACACTATGATTACTAACCAAATCTCCCCTCTCTGCAGGAGCTAAGTGGTCTCGGAGCGAGGAAGAGTTTGCTAAACCAGTAAGTAACGTGCTGTTCTTGAATGCCAGACCCTGCTTCTAGATGGAATGCTGTATTCATTTTTACATCCATTTTCTTGCTTGTCTTAAAATATCATCTCTTTGGGTGCCTTCGTGCCAAAGTGGTTTTACTCCTGCTGTTAGGGATGGAACCTCTTCTTGCTATTACCCCTGGTGCTCTGTCCTGCTGGTAGAACAGAGTGAGGCTAGCAGCCACATTACAAGCACAGTTGTCACTGGGAGACTCAGCTGAAAGCACCATTCCAGCTGGGGACTGGGCGAGAGCTGGCCTCAGACTTGGGATTGTGGAAGTTGCTGACTGACGCGCTGTGTAGTTCACAGAACTGAAAGCTCTGATTGTTCTATAGTTGACTTTATAAAGGACCAGAGGTACCAACCTGGACCCACCTCCTTCCAGTTAGCTGTGTCCTGTGCTCTGACCCATCCTGGACCTTGAGCTGCTTGTGGTTGTGAACAGTGGGGGTGGGAACATCCTGATCTCCCTGGTGCAGAGACTGTACAAAGTGAATGGGAGACAGGAGCAGCAACAGCATATCCTGGGGTCCAGAATAAGGGCTCATCGTTAAGGTAGGGGAGGGGGGGGACTAGTCTGCCACACAAACCTGAAGCCCCCATAGCTGCCATCGGTAGTAGTTTGTGCCTCAAGGAGAGCAGTACTGTGTGCGGTCATTGCAGCGAGTCTGTTTATTGCTGCTCCAGCTGACCTCTCCTCTCTCAATGCAGATGTATTGAAGAGAGATACAAAGCTGTCTGCAGTGCTGCCAGAACACGCTCTGTCCTGTCTTTAGGAATCGCTTGTTTTAAACATCTCCCAGACAAGGTATGTTGCCTGCTCAAACCACTCCTGTCTGTCGTCATATCTGGACAAAGTGTAGCAGGAGCCAGTGCCTTAGTTAAAAGTTAGTGAATTAGCTAAAGGAGCCTTTCATATGATGCTGCTGGTTCTCAGTGGATGGCTGGGCTAGAGATACGTGTGCCAGTAGATTTGTTATTATAGGACACACTTCTGTAGGCAGCAGAGTTTCTGCTGAAATGGGCTCACGGTGAGGAGCCCAGCATCCGCTCTCGCTGAAGTCAAAGGCACTTGGAACACTGCAGGAGGTCTGAGTGCCTGGCTGGACTGGGCGGTAGAAGGTGAGTGGTGGGAGACGTTGCTTTAAGTTCCCATGTCTTGTTTCCAGTCCCAGCCACTAGTGAAACAGTTGCTTAGGAGTCCCAGGCCACGGCTGTTTGCTGTATGACTTGTCTTACTGGCCTGTCTAACTTTCTCCTGTTGATATGTCTCTTCAGTCTGAGAATACGTACCTCTGCCAAATCTACAACCTGACCCTGCTGTGTATGGAGGAGTATATCATCGAACCTCAGTCAGTTCAGTTTCTGGTGCAACATGGCTTTGACTTCAACAAACAGTACTCGCAGGGGATTCCCTACCACAAGGGCAATGACAAGGTACCTATGTGCACTGGGGAGATTCCCTGTCACAGGGGCCCCTCTTTTTATCCTACGGATCACGGTAATTAAAGGGGAGCTCAGGTACAGCCCTCCACGCTTGAGGAGGAAATCTGATCGCCAGCCCTGTCTGCTCCAGGCTGTCACAAAGGGCGATCCTTGGGGGTTTCGGAGCTGGGGCTACGTGATGTTTGAGAGAGAGATGGAGGTGGATTGTGCGGATCCAGTACCGAGGTCCAAACTACTTCTCACTCTTCTTCGCATGGCTGATGTAAATGATGTAAAAGAGCAACAACTATAATTTTACAAGTTAGATGGTTAAGCCAGGTAATTGCGTCTGAGTAGCAGGGTGTATTGCTGTGATGCCTCCTTCGTATTTGTGAATCGAGCATTGAGTTGTTCTATGTTCCATCGTCTGTTCTGAGTGACCACAGTCGCACACGAGAGGGTCTTTAATTTTCCATTTGTGCAGCAAGTATCCACATCTGCCATGGCTTGGGCGGATGTGGTTTACGGTTGCTCATGAGCTTTGTGGGAGATCAAAGCCAGGGATCTTCTGTGTTGAGTCTTTCACGAGGTGTGTGTTTGTGACTTCTTGTGAACTCCATTCAGCTTTCCAAGCTTCACCAGGGTTGTAGCTGCATTCTTGAAGGTCAAATGCGTGGGTCCAAAAGGGCGTACATGACTTTAAGCAGGGGTGAGGGATGTTGTTAAGGTCCCGGTGGATGGGAAAACATTCATTTTCCATGATCCTCTGGAATTCCTGGGCTGGTGTGCAGAAATGCCTTGTGGGTTGAGTAGTGCTGCTAGGTGCTAGCTAATCCCCAGAGCCAGGAGAGGGTGCTGAAAGGCTGGCTGTGGGGCTCCTGACTGCACTGTCTGTCCTCCAAGTGGCTTCACTTCTCTTCTCCCCTCACGTCCAGCCTGCATCTTTCTAGGAGACACTTTCCCCATGCTGCTGGGCCACTCCCCTGTCCAGAACGAGCAGTGGGTGGGTCTCGCTTCAGTAACAGAGGCTGGGGACAAGGGCTTCCTGGCATAGGGCGCACAGTGGCTATATTGAAGACAGCCAGTGGGTAAGTGCAGCTGGATGGGCAGATTGAGGCTCCCTGACTTTAACCCTTGCCTTACCAGGGCAATGAGAACCAGAGCCAGAACGTTCGTGCTTTCTTCTTGGAGCTGATCCGAGCAAAGAAACCCCTCGTTCTGCACAATGGCCTGATAGATCTGGTGTTCCTGTACCAGTGCTTCTACGCCCACCTCCCTGACAGTCTTGGCACCTTCACTGCTGACCTTTCGGAGATGTTCCCAGCTGGGATATACGATACCAAATACGCCTCTGAGTTCGAGACCCGCTTCGTAGCTTCCTACCTGGAGTACGCCTACAAGAAATGGTATGTGACACTTCATGCACTTTGAGGGCTTGGGGGAGGTTCGCTGGCTTCCAGACACGAACAGATGTGGGTCTTTCTACACCGCCTTGCTCACGCATCCCATAGAGATGATCACTCTGTGCCTCTCCCCTGTTGTTCCAGCCTAAGGATGGTGGCAGGAGGACAAGTTCTCATTTCCTTAGCGCTCGGGTGGAGAACGAGCACCAGGAAGACACACATCTAAGCAGGGAAAGATGCTGTCTCTGCAGATTCCCCTTATTAAATACTCCAGCAGAGGAGTCAGTGCAGGTATAAATGGAATTGAAATATTGGTGTTAAAATCAGACTGGTTGCTGGTGGCCCTTCCGCTGCCACGGCAAACAGGTGTCAGGTCTCCAGTACTAGGGCACTTTCTCTGCTGTGGCCTTCCCTTTAACCGCGACGCTCATGTCTCACTTTCCCACTGAGGGGCGTGTGCTCCTTGTTCCGGGGTGTAAGCATTCCCTTCTTCATCCCACCCAGAATTCTCCCTGCTGTGGGGGCATTTCCTGGCAGACTGGAGTTGGAAGCAGCCACGTACATCGGTCTTGTCTATCTGTACCATAGCTAAAGGCCCCAGTTCTGCAGTTGTTACACACTCTGACCTCTGCTTTAGCTGCAGTAGGAATCTGGCCCTGAACCAGATGACTGGCAGTGGTGCAGCCCACCTGAATCTCTCCCCTAAACTTCACCCAGTGGTTTTTAAAGCTGTTTTTAGCACTTGTTTTGGGAACTAGGAGGCAAGAACTGCAGGAATCTGCTGGATCGTCCCTAGGTCAGCTCTGTGACTTTCCTGTTTTCTGTTCTGAGGCCGTCAGAACTCCTCCTGACTCTAATGGAAGTCGTCCACCCCGAGAACTGATCCCTTAAGTTATTCCTGTGCTGTGTCAGAGTCCCGCATGCGCCTTCTGAGCAGCGTTAGCCAAGTGCCCCGAGATCGCTGCCCGTGGAAAGAACCCTTCTCTAGGGCCGAAGAGAAGGAACTATTATTAAACATGCCTCATGACGAGAAAAATAAATAGCGAAAAGTTGCCTCTAAGAACAGTTCCCTTTGGACTTCCCTGCTCTGCCCTGGGCTTTCTGCAAAGAGCCTGACTGAATCTTTGTGTGTTCCAGCAAACGAGAGAATTGCAAGCGGAAGGATTCCAGCAGCCAGCACCTATCCATTGAGTTTTGTAACTACCCCGCAAGCATGTCTCCATACATAGACTATCGCTACTGCTCCGTGGCAGACACCGATCACAAGGTGGCAGATACAAATAAGGTCCAAGTCTGCGAAACATTCTCGGTGAGTAGTATCAGCACCTAGTCCTGCAGACGCAAGTATAGAAAGCCAAACGCCTACAAAATAAATGGTGTGGGGGAGATAGATTGGGACCTTCTGGTCACCCAGTCTCATAATACAATGACACTGAAAGGTAGCAAATTCAAAACTGAAAAGGAAACATTCTTCCAACCCGCAATTAGCCTTTGGAATTCACTGCCACAGGTTGAGGCCATAAGTTCTGTTGATTCAGGAAGGGAGTAATAGTCTCAAGTTGCAGTGCGGGAGGTTTAGGTTGGATATTAGGACAAACTTTTTCACTAGGAGGGTGGTGAAGGTGAAGCACTGGAATGGGTTACCTAGGGAGGTCATGGAATCTCCTTCCTTAGAGGTTTTTAAGGTCAGGCTTGACAAAGCCCTGGCAGGGATGATTTAGTTGGGAATTTGGTCCTGCTTTGAGCAGGGGGTGGGACTAGATGACCTCCTGAGGTCCCTTCCAACCCTGAGATTCTATGATTAGACACTTGTGTGGCTAATAGGAGTATCACTGATGAACTGTTCTGGAAGGGATATAAACACGCTTGCTTGAGGGAACAAGCCAGCCTCTGACTAATGGGGGTTAAAAGAACTTTCTGTGGACAGTTTATCCCACAGCTGCCCCCAGAAGGGTTTCTAATACCGTCCTGTAGACAGAAGGAACTGTCCGCAGGCTACTGAACTAGTTGGCCCGCTGGCCTGAGCTACTATACCGCCTCCTATACTTTAGATCAAATTCATCTGTGGTGTAACTCCACTGGTGCACAAGCTCCGGTCTGACCATGGCTAAGGCTACGTTTTGGTCACGGTTATTTTTAGTAAAAGTCATCGACAGGTCACGGGCCGTAAACAAAAATTCACAGGCCCGTGACCTGTCCATGACTTTTACTAAAAATACCCGCTGTGACTAAAACAGGTGGGGGGCTGTGGGTGTTCCGGGGGGGAGGAGGGAAGGGCAGTGCAGGACCCTGCTGGTGCTGGGGGGAGGGTTGGCGGGGCTGGCAGGGGCTTCCTACCTGGCTCCGCGTTCTTGCAGCTCCTAGGCAGTGGAGGGGCCGGGGGGAACTGCAGCCAATAGGAGCTGTGGGGCAGGGCCTTCAGGCAGCATGTGGCACGGAGACCCCCGGCCCCTCCGCCACCTAGGCGCTGCAGGGCTATGCCAGTGGGTGCCGGGGAGCCCCCCACTCTGAGGTATGCACCCCCCTAGCCCTGAGCCCCCTCCCACACACCCAAACTGCTGGTGGCCCAGGGTCACCTGAGGCCCCTGAGTCAGCACCAGCCGCTGCAGAAGTCAGGGAATCCATGACCTCCGTGACACTCTCAGACTTAACCATGGCCAGTTTCCGGTGTGTCTAAGGAAGCCATAATCCCACCATGCACATTCGCGTGTCTAGCTTTCTGTGTGCAGACCACTTCCTAAAGAGAATCCCCTCCTGGCCTCCACTCCGCTCCCTGGGTGTCAGCCATTCTGTAGGCCATCAGGAAGGATCACTGGTGGTTCAGACCACACCCTGAACTGCTGCTGTACCCGGAGGAGAGGGAGCCACAAGCGTCAGGCTGGGAGAAATGCCCAGTGCCGCTGACGCTGCTTCTCCCCACTCATTGGGTAACGTAGCTGTAAACATGAAGCTCGTTCCTGTCGCTGCTTATGGCATGTGCCTTTCCCACTAGGCCTACGGCTGGTGTCCGAACGGAGTGAAGTGTTCCCGGTCTCACAACATCGACCTCATTATCGACGAGGATGAGAAGTTTAAAGAGGAGAAGCGGAAGAAGCGGAAGCAGAGGTGGAGGCGACGGAAGAATGCAGAGGAGTCCGTGAAAGAGTCTGAGCAGGGAAGTCCGGGAAGGGGGAAGGACATGGAGGTGGCTCAGAATGGGGAGGACGGTCCTCCACGCAAACAAAGCTGTCCTGGCAGTCTGGCTGCTGGGATGGTCCCTGCCCCTGCAGAGCCAGCAGGGAACGTGTCCAGTGAAGAGGGCCCCCTGCTGGAGGTGGAGAGTTCGATTGACGTGGACCGTGAGCCTGGCTCTGACAGTGCAACAGACGTCAAGATGGAGGAGGATCTGGGGGGTGCCACAGACCAGGAGAGCAGCACTCACCCAGCTGCCCCCCCAGTAGAAACAGACATCAGCCTCGCTGCCAGAGGAAACGCCTTGGACAGCGACCAAGTAAAAGGGCAGCAGGTGGGCACTGATGAGCAAAGCTCGACTGTCCACCTGCAGAGCTGTTCTGAAACTAAAACTGCATCCTCTGCCGGGAAGCAGGCGGTGTCTCAGGAGAGCCGCTCGGAAGGGGGCATTCACCGAGCTGGCTTTGATGCCTTCATGACTGGCTATATCATGGGCTACGTCTGGATGCTTAAGAAAGGAGAGGGCAGAGACTCGGAGCCATGGTTGCCAGAGTGTCACAATAAGTTGTATCTCAGTGGGAAATCGGTGCCACTTCAGATAGTGAAGAGTTTGTTTTCTAAATCCTCCAAAGCCCACAGCCAGAAAATGAAGCTGGCCTGGGCTAGTGGCTAGAACTGGGAGACTCTTGTTTTGTGTTTTCCTCAAGCACTTGGAGCCTCTTCACTCGGTACGTGAAGAATTTAGCAGGAGGGGAGCAAGTTCTTAGTCATGTTTTATTTCTGTACAATTAAATTGCACCCTACCTGAATTCCCATATGGTCTTCCTTACCCGGGGCAGCAGCATTGTGGGGCTGAGACTGCATTGGCTAGCTCCTGCTCTAAGTGGGGTGGGGGCTCTGTTCTAAGGTTGCCATGACTTTCACCGATTCGATGGCCTGGGGATGCATCTTTCAAGAACCACAGCCTAGCTCAGAGCTCCCTGGGGTAGCTTTAATAGGCAGCCGGCCTGCCTCTCTCTTTGCAAGGGGAATAGAGGAAGAGGGAGGCTGCTTTAGCTAAACCCATTCTTGCAGGTGGGGGGGGGCAGTAAGAGGCCAGAATTGTGACTCTAGTTTCCAGAGGTTTGGATTCCCTCGTAAGGGCAGAGAGAAGGAAGGACACCCCAGCTCCCATATTGCTCATGGGTGGGGGGCAAGTATCTTCCCACCTTACGTGGTGGGTTCCCAGGGGCTGGCAGTTTACTGCTATCCCATTTCTCCTCTCTGTGTGGGGTGATTTTTTTAAGAGTGGGTGGCATGTCTCCTCCCTGTCCCAGCCAGGACAAAGGGAAGGGGGAAGCTGTTCCAACAGGCAGGGAGAAGGTGGGGCTGACAGGGCCCCTCTGGCCTGAGCTCCCCAACCACCCCCCCCCCCCCCCCCCCACTGCTCTGACCTCCCTTCACCCTGAGTATTCCCTACTCTGCAAAAAAAAATTCTAATGCGGAAGTGTTGGGAATAGCTCATGGGAAAGGAACTGGGGATTAGGAACCCCTTGACCAAGTGACCTGCTTTCCTCTCATCATCTTACCTTAATTCCTTAGTTTCTGAGGAAAGGTGTTTAATGCTAACATTCCTACAACAATACTTGTAAAGTAAAATCAGTGTCTTCATGTGGAGTTCAGAGCACTTTAAAATACTGCTCTTCACCAGAAATGTTAATTTCCGGGTAAAGCTTCATCGCTGAGTAGGGATGCAGCATTGGCACAATCACCACAGCACATCTCCTTGAGCCACCCAGGGGCTTCCTGAAAATCCTATAGCGAGTAGGATCTTGCTGCATATGCTATTTAATTCCTGGTTTGGCTGAACCACTGATGCTCTGACCTGTTCCTGGTCTAGCCTTGCATAACTCCCATGTAACCCCTCACAACAGAGCGTGGAGGCTGTTCTGCTAGCCAAGGTTAGCTTGGGGAGGATTAGAACCTTGAGTTGAGCCCCAGCTCTGTACAAACAGAAGTTGGACAAGCCAGGTGCTGCTTCTCAGCAACTTCTTGCTCACGGGCCCTGAAATTTGGACCAGCTGCCCCATACCGCACCTCCCTGAGGCACAGCAAATTTCAGCAAGCAGAGCTGTAAACAGGAGTTCGGGTGGGAGTTCTGTTGGAGATGGAAGGGGAGTCACTGGCTCGGTGCTCTGGAACCGCTCGGAATGAAGTCAGTCAGGACTCCAGGGCAGTGGGTCTCCTCTTAGGGCACATTCTCACCAGGGCAAGCCTCCTTGGCTCCAGCACCTCCTGGGTCTGGCCTCAGAGCGTTCAGCGGCCTTGTTCACTCTGTGAGCTCCCTGCGGTGAGTCCACCTGGCTGGGGCAAGCCTTACATGCCCCCCAAAGGGGCTATGCACCCCACCGCCACAGTCAGTGATTCTCAACCAGCTTGGAAAACAGAAGGGTTTATTAGTCATCAGGAACAGTTAGCACAGAAATTAGGAACATTCAGGAAAGCCATCTTGGGGGTTCCAGGGCTTCCCCGCTTGAGTCCCAAACCAGGAGACCGACCAGCTCCCCCAACAGCCCAGCCTCAGTCATGACCCACTGCCCTGCCTCCTTCATCTCTTTCCCCCAGGTCACCTGGCCTGCACCTCACTTCCTTCTCCGACCCCTCCGGCTGATTCTTGGAGAGGCACAGTCCCAGACATCAGTTGCCAGGATACAGAATGTCGGCCATTGTCTGTGCCCAGCAACCAGAGATCAGTCACACCTGCCCTCTTGGAATCTCGGCATCAATCACACACCCTTGTTCTATACACCGAGGAAACAGGCACACGCACAGTATTCAGACAAAACATTAACAGCATTCCCACTTCATCAGTGTTTTTTTCCTTATTCAGTTTGTAGCGGTTGGGAGGGGGCAGCGTGCTGTGAGAGAAGCAGAGCCCTGATTAGGGGGCCTATAAAGGCAGCCAGTGGCACAGGAGCCAGCACGCAGAGCTGTAAATGGGAGTTTGGGGAAGGAGCATTTGGGTTTTTGGTTGTTTTCTCTTTTTCCTTGGCAGGACTTTAGGTGGGAAGGCTGTGACACTACCGCGGCGGCAGAGGTAGTGACTCGAGCAATGGAAGGGACAATGAACATGACTGGATGTGGAAACTGCAGGACGTACATGATCCTAGAACAGGTACCAGCAAAGAGCTTTGTATGAAGTGTAGCCTGATAGAGCTGATGGAGGAGAAGATCCGAGGCTTGGAGATCAGGTGGAAACAATGGTTGAGTTTTGAAGGGGTTTCGAGCAGACCATAGAATCATAGACTTTAAGGTCAGAAGGGACCCTTATGATCGTCTAGTCTGACCTGCACAACGCAGGCCCCAGAATCTCACCCACCCACTCCTGTATCAAACCCCTAACCTATGTCTGAGCTATTGCAGTCCTCAAATCGTGGTTTAAAGACTATCAGATGATGAAGCAAAGGCACGAGGAGGCTGAAGGGAAGAGTCAAGACTTGTAGGTGCCAGCTGGACTGAAGAACTCAACAGGGAGACTGCTGGGTGAGGAAAGTGGGCAGTGGAAACATGTGACAGCTACAAGAACCAGGCAGAGGAAAAGACCAGCTAGTGAAGGAAAAATAAGGCTCAGGAACAGGTCTGCTGAGTGGGAAAATGAGGAAGGGGCCCAGCAGGCAGTAACTGAAGCAGGGAGGGCAAGGAAGAAGAGAAGAGCGATGAGTTCCGTAAGAGGAGGGGAGGAGCCATTGGAGATACCCAGAGTTCAGAGCCCCAGGAGAATACAGGATAACTCACAGAAGATTGCAAGGGAGAATAAAAGACATGAGGACTCACAGCCAGAAAGAACAGGAGGAAGGCTGGAGAATCACGCCATCACCAGGAAAAGGCAGGTCCATGTGATTGGGGGCTCCCTACTAAGAAGAACACAGAGGCCCGTCATCAGAGCTGATCCAGAGTACAGAAGGCTGAGCTGTCTGCCAGGAGCTAACATATGGGATGTGCTCCTGAGGCTGAACCTAATGGGAGCAGAAAAGCCCTATAAATAAGAAGGAAAGAAGTGGGATTGCTATGCACCGAGGATGGGATAGAGATTATCTGGCGTGGCCTGACACGTAAACAAATACTTTGCCTCAGTTTTTAAATGAGGCTAATGGAGAGTTTGGGGTAGTGGCAGGTGCCTAGTGGCAGTGAGGATACAGAAGTAGAGATTACCACATCCGAGGTGGAAGTCAAACTCTAACATCTTAATGAGACTGAAGAGGGCAGGGGGCGGATAATCTCCATCCAAGAATATGAATGGAATTAGCCCATGAGTCTAATAGCAAGGATTTGTAATGAATCTGTAAATTCAGGGATTGTTCCCTGTGACTGGAGAATCACTAAAATAGTTCCTATTTTTAAGAAAGGGAAAAGAGTGATCTGGGAAATTACAGGCCTGTTAATTTGATCTCAATTGTATGGAAGGTCTTGGAACAAATTTTGAAAGAGAAAGTAGTTAAGGACATACTTTGGATTTCAGTAAGACATCTGATACAGTTGCACATGGGAAATTAGTTAAATTGGAGAAGATGGGGATTAATATCAGAATTGAAAGCTGGATAAGGAACGGGTTAAAGAGGAGACTACAACGGGTCGTACTGAAAGGTGGACTGTCAGGCTGGAGGGAGGTTACTAGTGGAATTCCTCAGGGACTGATCTTGAGACCAACCTTATTTAACATTTTTATTACTGACCTTGGCACAGTGAGAATGTGCTAATATTTGCAATGAGACAAAGCTAAGAGGTATTGTCCATATCATACAAGAAGATCTGGATGAGCTTGTAAACTGGAGTAATAAAAATGGGATGAAATTTAATAGTGCACAGAGCAAGATCATGCATTTAGGGACTAACAAAAGAAGGTTTGGTATAAGCTGGGGATGTAGCAGTTGGAAGTGACA
The DNA here is from genome assembly GCF_002925995.2 of Terrapene triunguis. Lineage (NCBI taxonomy): Eukaryota > Metazoa > Chordata > Testudines > Emydidae > Terrapene > Terrapene triunguis. The sequence continues at coordinate 3,346,076 of NW_020664461.1, read as the reverse complement.
GAGGAGGAGGGAAGCAGGAAGCTGCCGGGGAGAGGGGATCTGCCCGCCAGCTGCAGAGCGCTCGGCCGCCGAGCCCTGAGCTGCCGTAGGAGGCGGCCGTGCTGAGCGTGGAGCGCGATGGCTGAGGAGCCGGCCGCTTCGCTCCTCCAGCCGTGCCCGCCCCCCCCCCCCCCCAGGTGGCTCCGCTGGAGTCCGGCTGTGCTGCGCCCCCCCCCCCCTTGCCTGCAGGAGCCCAGCGGCAGCCCGACAGGCTCTGCTTTTGAAAAAATTGCTGGGCTGCCTGGGTGAGGGAACCAGGAAGCCGGAGAGAGGGGATCTGCCCGCCAGCTGCTGCCTGCCCCACTGCTCCGCTCCCCCCAGCCCCCAGGAGAAGCGAGCAGCGCCCACCTGCCACCCCTTCCCCCGCGCCCACCCCCCCCCAAGTCCCTCCAAGGGGGGGCGCAGCATGGCCACAGCGTGGCCGGAGGAGCCAAGGGGGGGGGGGGCAAGGGGGGCCGAGGAGGGGCCGGGGGGGGGGGGGGCTCCTTTTTGGTTGCTCCCCCTGCACTGAGAAGCTGGCTACGCCACTGGGTGGGGTCCGTGTCCCTTTAAGAGCGGGCTGGGCCGAGCCAGCGGGGGGTGGCTCCGCTCCCCGCTGCAGGCTGATGCCGGAGCCTGGGCTGAGAGCCCCGCTCATGTCCTGCACCAGCTCCGGGCGGGGCTTTGCTGCAGCTCCCCCAGTCCCCCCGGGCCGCCCCACGGTAGGGGCGGGTTGCATGAGGGCAAGACCCAGTGGGGCCGAGGGCTGAACAGGCCCGGCAGGGCGGTGCAGGGGCTGCTGGAGGGGGAAGATGGGGAAGGGGTGGCACGGCCTCAACCCCCTGAGGCTGCCTGCCCCGCGGAGGAGGCAGAGGGGCGCAAGCCGCAGCAGGACCCCAGCCCCCAGGGGAGGGGATCTGGGGCCAGCCCAGGGAGGCAGGAGCAGCCCCGGGGGTGCTGGGCGCGTGCAGGGCAGAGCCCCGGGAGAGCCCCAGCCCCGTGGCGGGCAGTGCTGCAGAGGAGGAGCCCCAGGCAGGGGGAGCCGGGCCGCCCGCACCCACCTCTCGCGTCTGCTCCATGCTGCTCCCAGCACCAGCCCCGCTGCTGCAGGTGCTAGCGCCGCCGCCCCGCCCCACCGCAGGAACCAGCCCCTGCCCCCCACCCCACCTGCAGGAGTTCAGCGCTGGCCGGCAGGATAAGGTTCAGAGTGGAGCGTGGGCCCTGCCCGCTGGCGCCACAGTAACCCCTAACTAAGGCGCCGCTTTTGGAAAATGTGCTGAGGGGAAGCGGCTGCTTCCCCTGCACCCCCCAGCTACGCTCCTGGCTCTGAGTTACTACTGAGAATTCTCTCAGGTGTCTGCCCGGTGGGTCTTGCCACATGCTCAGGGTCTAACTCAGGGATCTCAAAGTCCCCGCCCATGGGCCAACTGCTGCCCAAGAACCTCCCCACTGCGGCCCGCAGAGGAGAGACCCAGAAAGCCACGCTGCCAGCAATGTCTGCTTCAGGTGCCGCCCCCTGCAGCTCCCATTGGCTGGGGGAGAAGGACAGCGATACCATCCCTAGTCGCCGGGCAGAGTCAGCGTCACTTTTTTCCCCCACAATGAATATAAACAAGTCAAAATACCAAAACACAACTATCTGATGGACACCTTGCTGCAAGCCTGAAGGTTTCAATTGCTCAGTCGCTGAGGCCAAACATCAACAAACTGACAGAACTGAAGCATTGCCAGGTGTCTGGCAAACACTAACAACTCTCTAGTAGGTGAAGAATTGTATAAAATCCTATGACAGTTTTATTATTTCTAAGAAATTCGAAAAAAAAATACAATATAAACGTTTCTTTTCTGAACACCATCTTCAGTGACATTATTGGCCTGCTGGGAGGATTTGATGACTGGGACTGGCCCTAAGGTAAACTGAGTTTGAGACCCCTGGTCTAACTGATCGCTATGTTTGGAGTCTGGAAGGAATTTTCCCCTGGGTCAGATTGGCCGAGACCCTGGGGGGTTTTCACCTTCCTCTGCAGCGTCTGGCACGGGTCACTTGCAGGTTTAAACTAGTGTAAATGGTGGATTCTCTAACTTGAAGTCTTTAAATCAAGATTTGAGGACTTCAGTAGCTCAGCCAGAGGTTAGGGGTCTATTTCAGGAGTGGGTGGATGAAGGTCTGGGGCCCTTTCTGATCTTAAAGCCTACGAATAATGTGTGGCTTTTAGAGCACTTGAATAGTTGCACTTTAAACAGAAAGTGACACTCAACGTTAAGTAAAGCAGAACAGCAACTCTGCTACGCTGGGAAAATAAGAGGCATAACTAGTAATAGAACTTAAAAGTATTTCAGTCTCACCTACTGGACCATGCTGCACTTCCCAGAAAGGGCCTGCTGGGAAAAGGCCCTCATCCATGTCTAGAAAGGGGCGTACATCCATAGCGTAGCACAAACCAGCTTGCTCTCTTCCTTGCTGATTATAAACTAGAGTAGTTCTCTGTTCTTGTCCTACCATCTTTCCTTCACTCTTATTCCCACCAGTTTAGCCAATTTTTCATTTGGTCTTGAATTTCATTTCTTGGAAGTTCCCCGCTGTGCTCCAGCAGCAGAAGACTGTTGTGGGAAACGGGGACGATACTGACCCAGGGCCAGTGGACACCAAGAGTAACCAAATACAGCAAGAGCCTGATACAGTTCAGCAGGAAGGAATGATTTTTGAAGCAGCCAAGTTGTGGTCAACCCCGACGTAACAGCAGGCTTCTCCATCTCTCTCTGTAGCAGGATTCAGCGATTCTAAGGTTTGAAGGGACCATTGTGATCATCTAGTCTGACCTCCTGTACCCCACAGGCCACAGAACGGCCCCAAAATTTCTCCTAGAGCAGAGCTTTGAGAAAACCATCCAGTCTGGATTTAAAAATGGCCAGTGGTAAGTTGTTCCAAGGGTAATTACTCACTCTTAAATTACACCTTATTTCCAATCTGACTTGGTCTAGCTTGAATTTCCAGCCATTGGATTGATATACCTTTCTCTGCCAGATTGAAGAACTCATTATATAGTTGTTTCCCCTGTAGGTACCTATAGACCGTAATCAAGGCAACCATCAACGTTCTCTTGGTTAGTCTCAAAGAGTTACTCTATTTAGCTTATCACCGTAAGGCAGGTTTTCTAATCCTTTAATCATTCTTGTGGGTCTTCTCTGACCCCTCTCCAGTTTATCAGTCTTCTTGAATTGTAGACACCAGAACTGTGTACACAATTCCAGCAGCGGTCACACCAGTGCCAAATACAGAGATAAAATAACCTCTCTCCTCCTACTTGTTTATGCATCCGAGGATCGCATCAGCTCTTTGTTCACAGCATCTCACCGTGATCTCGTGTTCGGCTGATTATCCATCCCCAAATCAGAGTCACTACTTCCCAAGAGAGAATCCCCCATCCTGTAACGTTTAGCCATATTAAAATGCATATTGTTTGCTTGCACTCAGCTTACCAAGCACTCCAGATCACTGTGTAAGTGACCTGTCCTCTTCGTTACTTACTGCTTCCTGCCCGTTTGTGTCATCCGCAAACTTTCAGTGATGATTTTATGTTTTCTTTAATAAAAATATGACATAGCATGGGGCCAAAACCTGATCACTGCAGGAACCCACTAGAAACACACCTATTTGATTGTAATTAATCATTTACAATTCCATTTTGAGACCTATCAGCCATCTTTTAACTACTGAATGTATGCCATATTAATTTTATATCACTTTTTAAAAATCAAAATGTCATGTGGTACCAAATCAAATACACTCACACTGTGTTGTATTACAACACTATTACCTGCAAAGGCATCTAGCCCAGGGATTCTCTCAACAAATGTTTTGGTGGCTTCAGAGTGCAGCCACCAACTCTTGCTGGTGGCCGCTCTGACAATTTTCCCCTAAAATACTTAATTAACTTTAGGAAAACCAAACAAATATGCACATAGACATGTCCAACTTCACTAAAACATCAACTCAATGATCACAACCCCAAGTGTACATACGCAAAACACCCAAGACAGTGAACATCCCTTACCTGGCTTTACTGCAGTCTAGGTGTCTTATTTCTATTTTAGATCAGTTCTTCAGGGTAGGGACCTTGGCTCAGATCCTCAGGGGTATTTAAGCATCTCACTCCCATTGATTTCAGAGAGTTAAGTGCCTTTGAGGAGATGAGCCAACTCTCACCGAAATCAATGGGAGTGAGATGCTTTTAAATACCTTTGAGGATCTAGGCCCTTGTCTCATTTAGTCTCTCTACAGTACCATACATGCTTCTGGTTTTCTATCCTTTTGCAACATCATTCACTGTCTGCCAAAGAACAAGGTAGGCTGCTGATGTCGTGGGGCAGTCAGTTTCCAGGCGCTGAGCAGCATAAGACACTTTGGGAAGAGACAACAGATAAGTAACCTGGATGCCAACATTGCCCTGCATAGGATGCATGTGTGAGGCCTTTTTTTTTCTGGTACCACTGCAGGTAACTCCGCACTTTATAAAGGTTTATATATGAAATGTTTATTTCATAACTAGGAACTGTGAACACTTTAATGAGCTTGTGGGATAATCAGTTTTTCCACTTTTGTCCTTTTGACCACAAGAATCATCATTTTGTTTTATTTTTATTTTGAAAGCAAGTTGGGAAACAGTTTACAAAACTGACCAAGAAAAAAAATTATGAAAATATTTAACTAGATTCATCTTTGGTTACTTCTTATTGCAGTTCCAATAAAACATACACCATTTCCATAGTTCAAAAAACATCAAAGTCAGAAGATCAATCAACATAAAAACAAGATTTGCTTTCTTTACATATTCATAAATATCCACAATATTAGAAAAAACTTGTTTTGCAAAGATTTTTTTCTGGCAGTGTTAACTTACTATTGTACACAGGCTACAAACTTCTTCCTAAGCCTTTAATTACAAGTTTAGCTATTTACAGACTGCAAAATATTAAGACATAAAACTCCTTCATAAATATGAAAATAGATCATCTTGCAAAGATCTTTAAACTTATTTAATCAAATATCCACCTGCCCAAAAAGGTTATTTGTTTTTGCATAGAAATGTAGTGACATGCAGTATAACAATAGCATTAAGTGCAAACAGGAATTATTCAAGTGTCTTTAGTTGTACTGGCAAGAAACGTTCTGTACATCAACACCTTTCAACAAAGTAGAATAAACCTATTGTAGCCCTTTGCCCTGCATCTGCTTCTTTTCAGGGGCAGCAATTTACCACATGTGCTCTCTTACTTGTATGTCACCAATCAGCAACAACAACAAAATAGCTTATAACAGACATTTAAATGAATCCAACATAGAAAGAGCTGAAGTGAATTTAAGTTAGATTTCTTCAGGAGACGTAGCAGTGTCTAGAAATAGTTTAAAAAGCCAGAATTGCGTCCATTAGAAAGTCAAAAACATGATAAAATTCAATCGGAACAAAACAACTTTTAATCGCATTACTGTAAAATGAGTGGTTTGCCTGAACTCATTTTTAGCAGTTTGTATTAATGGTCATCAATAGCTGGGAGAAGCTGCCTCACAGTATGGGCTACTAACTACACCGTGTAGGACAACAGCATCTGTGGAGGGACAAGCGACCAAGCTCCATCTAACCAATCTAGTCTAGCCTGGCTCTGCGTGGCCAGATGGACAGTTTACGGTTAGTGTTAACCAAATCAGACCGCAGAAAGTCTTGGTTTTCTGAGACTTACCAATTGAAAAACCAGACTTACATACATGTGCCACTCTCACCACATAACCTGGTACTTGGGAAAGACGTCATGCTAACAGTCCATCACCGTTCCTTGGCATTTCCATCTCTGTGACCCATCTCCAACTCGGCACCACGGGCTGGAAACGACAGGGCCGTGCCCTACACAATGCAGCTGGCTTTCTGTTTAAACAATGGAATACTCCCCTCCTCCCCCAAAAAAAATATTTTAGCCATGATGTTTATAAAACGGCTGGGGAATACAGATTTTAAAAGATACTGAAGCAAGGAAACAATTCACCCAGGGCAGGAGAGGTCAGTCGGACTGGAGCCATGGATGTGTCGCATGCCTGTCACCACAAGAGCTTCACAGTCAAGTTTAACAGAAGAGGTGAAAGCAGAACTTCCAGTGCAACAGGCATCCCCAGTGAGATGCTGCTGCAACAGCATCATTGTTTTAAGATCTCTGAACAAACAAGGAGGCGCAGTTCTTTACTCAGTCTTTGCAGTGGGACTGAAGGCAGCAGTAGGATGCGGGTTAGATTCCCTGCAGCCCAGTGATGCTTCCAGATAGAAACACTTCTTGTTATTGCTCATTTGCCTGAAGTCACAATCCTAACCCTGCCTTGTGACACAATAGCAGCTGGTGAGGATGGTTTCCTTTGCGAAAGGCTACAATTGTAAAACAAGCATCAGCTGGATGATTGTTACTTTGATTAGCTTGATCGTTTCTCAGCCTCGAACAGAAACTGCATGTATGTGGGTAGCACCTGCCAGCCAAGAAGCTCCATACTCTGTAGCCTCCCAACCGCCCAGAGAGGATACACAAGACAGAAAAACTACCAAAGAAGGAAAAAAAGGATTGCTCTAGAAATCAGCACCTTTGTGATGGAGGGGGAGTGCAGGAGCAAAGAAGGGTTAGACAATCTCATTTTTTCTTTCAAGCTACCAAGACCTGTCCCGTTGGCAAGACCTGTGCTAAGGAATTCAAGGAGGCCCAGGGATTCCTATTTAATTCTTCACAGTCAATGGGAAGGGGCAATCCAGCTGGCCACTTTCACGCAAGCACTTAGAGAGAGGAAATCTTAAGTAATCCATGGGCCAGGAGACAATTTACCACCCCACAAACCCAGGTTGTGTCCCTCGTTCTCAAACAACCTTCCTAGCTGGTCTCTAAAAACCCCTTCTTCCTCATCCTCTATTTCTCTGGGGTGAGACAAGCCGAGGAATAACCTCATTTCCATCAAGGGACACTGTTGCTTTATATTTCCCCTCCCATCATCAGTGCTGAGTCCTCCCAAGGCTGCAGCGCTGAAACACGAGTTTCCAAGTTAGTACTTGGGGAGAAATTCACTCCAGTACCAGGGGCCATTAAGTGATACAGAGGGGCTGTTGTGAATGTCAGTCTTACAGAGAAGCTGCTATGCGGCCCGGTGAGAACCAGGAATGCTAATGCAGACAAAACCCCACACATTCTAATCTGGGGAAGTGCAGGTGAAAGGACCATATAGGAAGCTGTGCAAATATAACCACTGGACAAGCTTTCCATGTATCTCTACCACAGGGCTAGCACCTGACTCTCAGACACACACAAATGTGCCTGCAGTGGCTGGCTTTAAACACACTATTGTTTCTTTCAAATTTACATTCTGGTGGAAAAATAAAACTGCACTCAGACGGTTGCTGAAGGCAGAAGCAAATGGAGATACATGTGCCTGTTATTTTCTTTTTGCCAAAGCAATACAGAACATGGAATTTATGGGGAGAAATTGATTTTCTTCAGTGCCTCTAACAAGCCGAGAGCCTTTCTTGTGAGTCTGTCCTAATCCCCTTCTCAGTGAAAGGTGTCTTTAGATTTGCATGCACATAGCTGAAAGCTTTGCTGTCAACTTCCATCGCACTGTGGGTTTTTATTCTCGGACAAATTTATTAAGCAAGCTACTTGGTGTACATAGGGACAGATTGTTATTGCAGTGGCAACGGCACCACATGAGGAGGAATGGGATGTCTCACAGGACTGGACAAGGATAACAGGACCCTTTGGTCTCTGGGTCACTGAGTCAAGCCTGGCCAAGGTCAGTAGTGAGTTGTTCCCAGAATGCTGTTTGGTGGGTGTATGTGGAAAGAATTCATGGTGTCAATTCAGTTCCTCATGGACAAATGTTTTTATTTATGGTTTCACAAGAGGCCAGTGAATGAATGTGCCTGAGCTACCCCTCTTTCAACCCAACAGTAATCTCCCTCGGTGGCAGGTTAGATACACAGACGGCTGCGTGTATGGGGGAAAACCTAAAGTGTTGTGTCCTGTGCTGTATCTGTAGGGATGCACACGGGTCTGCAGTCTCCAAGGCTGTCAAGCCAGCCTGTTTCACTGGGACTAACAGATCACTGGATCAGAAACTGAATCCCAGGGAACAAGCAGCATACAAGAGAATGGCTTCCTCCTGTTACTCAGCAGGTACTTGGCGTGCTGCTACGTGTTCAGACTGCTACAGGCAGAAGATTTGTGTTTTCCTTGCTTTTGAAATCAGTTTGTTCCCGAGTGTGGTGTGAGCCTGCAGATCCTGTTAGAGATCTGAAAGCATCTGTATCTGCCTGGCACTGTCCAAGAGAGAGCCTCTCTTCCAATATCAGACCAGGCTCCCAACTGAATTCACACGCACCAGGTAGACAGAGTGCTAAAGTGAAAGATGCAGGGCTGGGGTTCAAATCACTTACACACTACCAAGCTCCTGCTGCATACAGCCCTGCAATGATTATGGGACCTTATGGGACCCCAGGTGGGCATCCTGCCCGATGCTGGTTGCAGTAGTTGCCTCTTGTAGTGAGGCAAGGGACGATGTACACATTTAAAAATAAAATAAAAAAATACTGTCTCTTCAGATGCGCTTTGCAGCCTCCTGTTTGATGGCCGGTTTCTATGATCCACTGAAATATCCAAGACTTAGCACTACCGGAAAAAGTTAAAAACTAAGTGAATGGGGACCGTGTGTTCCCACAAGAATGTATCTGGGTTTTAAGCCCTCTCCTTAAATGTCACATTTTGACTGTGTGCTGCCAGATGCTGACGTATTAGGAGGTGCCAGTGAAAGTGGGGCAGAGCTGTCCATATCCAGGACTTCAAATGACAATGTCTCTCTGCCAAGCTCCACAGAGGGGTTAACACTGAATGGAGGCTTGGAAGCCTCTGGCAGCAAGTTCTTCCGGATCTCATCTTCCACCTCCATGTCTTCAGAGGAGGCACAGCTCGCAAACGCTCTCAAGGAGCTGCCTTCCTCAGAGTTGACTGAATTCTGGGCTGAGCGCCCCTTGTATCTTAGGGACTCGGGCTGAGCCTGCACTAGCAGCTGGTTATATCCTGGATCCTCTCTTGTGTTCTTAACAGGACAGAATCCATTTTCCTCCTGGGACTCTGGCCCATCAGAGTAGTCCATGTCCTCCTCTTGCTCTGGCACCGAAGGAGAGTCCTGCCTGTGAGATCTGACCTGAAAGGGAGGGATTTCTGATACTCCATACTTACTGCTGCTCAGGAGTTTTTGCCGCATCTCAGCCCCTAGCTGGGTCGAGTCGCACCTACTGACCGTTGAAGACAGACCCCCAAAAGGGACATAATCTTTATGCAGAAGTTCGGGAGAGACTGGGAGAGATCTGCACCGCCTCCCAGGGGAGAAGGAAAATTCCTGCCAGTCCGTGCTATAAGCCTGCCTGGACAGGAGCTGGCTAGCCTTCAGGCAGTCCTCTGCCTCTGGGGAGTGCAAGTCAAACACAAGGGAGATCACAGACTTGCTTGGCATGTCAAAAAATTTGATCTTCCCCCCCTTCAGATCTTCCCTGGCATTGAAGGGGTTGACTTTCCGTGCTGCCCCCTTGCTTGGTGTGTAGTAGGGGTCCTGTACATTGATCTTCCGGGAAGGCTTGCGGGAGAAGATATCCGACTGACTGCGTGACAGCAAGATATTGCGGCGTGGGCGGGGTGACTTGGGAGGGATCTTGTCATCCAGTGAACTCAATCGCTTTATTCCTTGTCCTTTTTCAATCAGCCCTGGGTAGGAGAAGAGAAACACCTTTAGCTTTGTGGCCAGGCATGCTGCTGGCCTGGCTCACTCCAGCTGGGTCACAACCTTACAAGGAAGGGGGAGATTCCTGACTTATAAATGATACGCTCTTGGGTTATCTGCGAGTTCCTGCATGGGATCCCTGCGGGCAAGGAAGGTTGGAAAGTTTTGTTCCCGTCATTCCCAAGTGCAGCGCATGCTGAATGCAGAGCGATCTAGCATCCTAAAATGGAGCCATATCCTTTTGCGACTTTTTTTTTTTTAATTTAAAAAGGACAACTGAAATAATCATTTAAAAGTATTGCTTCCCTGTGCTACTAACCTCTTAAATTATTCAAACTGAAGTAATTCTGAAGTTTGAATTTGCTTTTCACCATTGGTGCAGTTTTACTTTCTTCATTCCACTCAGACTGGTCAGTTTAACTATTATTTATGGTCAAATCTGTCCACACGAGGAGCAATGCTAGTTTTGGTTTTACAATACAGCAGGGAAGTGAAAACCCAAAGGAGATGGTCGTTTTACAAACTTTGATATGAATGATTATACAAACCCTACATTTTGAGTGGTGCGTCAAGTCCCATGTCAGTAAATTGACAGGCCAATGGACAGATCTTTTGAAGGGGATAGTTAGTAGCGGTTTTCTTTTTCTAGCCTCTTTTGTGTCCCATATACTAGCAGAACTAACTCAAGTGCAGGATCTGTTGAGGAAACTTACCATTAAAAAAAGCTAGAGCACAAAACACTAACACAAAAACGCTGAGAGTGAGGTTTTCACAAAAGCTTAAGACACCCCCATGCTGTGAAAGGTGAAGGCAAAAAAAAAAATCAATACTTCCCTCTGGAAGTGGAGAGATTAAAATTCCATATGAGCCTTCACACAGTACATTATCCAGTGCAGAAACTAGGGAGACAGTAGTTTGACTTTGTAACAAGAGGTTATAAACACTGTTTAAATCCATGTAATAAAAGCTGCGTCATTAGAACAGGGTGGAAAAAGATATTCATAATTATTCAGGAGGAAATTTTTTAAAAGGCTCTCCTGAGAGTTAGCACCTAACTACTACTGACTTTCAATTGGAGTTGGGAGCCTCTCTGCGCTTGGAGCCTCTGGAAGTCCTGCTCAGCTACCACAGGGCAATGCTGATTGATTAGGAGGGAAGTGGAATATTTTCTTCTCAGGATTTTTGTTTGCGGGATAGATGCATATAGATACCTACTTTTCCTTCAGACCCTGTTACAGTTTAGATTGTGTTCAGAAGGACATGACTGGCCCAGAGTGAAAGAGGTCAGTTAAAGCATGCTGTGTAAGAGCTCCCTATCACTATGGGAACCTGAGAGCTGCTGGGGATGGAGGGTGTAAGAAGGGGAGCTTCCCATGGCACATGCTTTCCCCCTAGCCAGCACCCCACTGGTACACACCCTCTTTTGTTTGCAATGTAGAACTTTTTGATTTTTAAAAAGTGGACTATTGGGTTTCAACCCCAAAAGCCAACTCTATAAAAGCTGCAAACTAGTCAGACTTCTCACTATCCTGCAACAATAGCTCCTATCCCTCCGCACACTAGGTGGCACTAAGGCGCTGCACAGAAAGGCACTCCAGGCCACCAAACATTCCCCACTGGGTTTCGGTTTTAGTCTTTTCTCCAGAGCTCACAGCATTTCTGGGCAAGAGATAAAAATCTTGTATCTACTGTGCCCTTTATCCTGAAGGATCCCAAAGCACTGCACAAATGCTACATGTACATACACCAGAGAACTATATTTATACCAGGGTGTGGTGGGGATAAACCATGTGCCACACTGACAGGACATGAAAAATTGCATTTATCATGCACCACTGTACCGCCAAATCCAATTCTACCAGGATTCATTCTGCCATCCCAAACCCCTCAGCAACTTGTGAGGCCCTGGACCCCCCTCACTGCTTTACAACACTTATTTGTAGCTCTGGCTACTTACACGATTTGAGAGCTTAAAACTGCAACAGTAGGAGTTACAGCTTTTTGACTGGTTATAGAGGTCTCTAAAAAATGTCCTTTCCCTCAGAGGCCTGTGTACAGTTTGACCTGTGGTACTAAGGCATCCGGCTTTACAGAAGGAAGGAAACGTACAAGAAGGGCCGATAACTTTGGTCTGAAGTCGTTCTCTATAAAACAGGGCCTGTAAGGAATGTGTGGTATTGTGGCAGGAGATAGAGAGGTCATTGTGATTAAGAGTGCCTGTCAGGGGTAGCATCTTCCTCTACATGGGCCATGTCAGCACTTCGTTGTCAGGTGCTTGTAATACCCGAGCGACAGACAGACATTGTTGGTCTAGGTAGACTATCCGTCCGTCTCAGAGCGGGAGCGCCTGTATTCCCTTTATGATCAGATACTGAAGCAAGGTTTTTCCAGCACACTGCTCAAGATGGAGCTCATTAAAGGAACTGGGAGAAAATAAAAAAAAGTCTTAAATCTTACTTCTGTTTTTACATTTTTCGCAGGAAGTGGGTAGAAGGAACTGTCCCTTGTGACATGAAGCACTTTATCTTCACTACAGTCATCTCTAACAGCCATTGCAGAAATGCACCCCCCTCACTCACACCTTTGGAAATCGAGATAGGTTTTCTCTCTGGGCCATCCAGATTCAGCAACTTCCTCTCTCTTTCAGACTCCTCATTTCTCAGGCGGTTTAAAATCTCCTCCAGTGTTTTGACGATGTCGGCAAATGAAGGACGTAATTTTGGGTCCATCTGTGAATGTATGCAAAAGCCAAATAAATCAAGTAGTCTCCTCCAAGCCATCCTATCTACAGAGCTGTGTAGATGAAGGGACAATTTTCAGGAATTTAGTAAATTCAGATTTGGTGGGGGCTGTTAGGAAGTGGAACATAATTCCATGCCCAGTGCAAACTTCGTGACAGTAAGTGGGGGTAAAACAGCAAGTACGTATCACAGCCTATGTCCATTAGTAAATCTAAGCCTAGCTGTACGGAAGACTTCACAATTAACTGTCAAGCCTCAGGCTTAGGTAGTGGACATGGTCTGGAGCCTAAACAAACTCCTTAAGGGGGAGTGCAATGTTCCTATTTGTATTGGGGAGTTCATAGTGCCAGGATCTCATTTCTGGATCCCAGTAACTTCTGAAGGATTACATATCCATCCAGTTTCAAAGGATGCCGGGATCAGTGCAAATTATACTCAGAGCTGTTTGTTCCTGCGTAGGCATGTCACTATTTTAAAAGTTTTTAAATTTTTCCTTGAACTACTAGCGGCTGTTATGAAAAGCTGCCCGGACAGCCTAGCTGATTAGACAAGAATCTGACACCTTTAAATATTATTGCTTTCCACTTTGCCCTTGTTCGTTTCCACATAGTGCCCAGTATGTTGGTCCTGGATCTCTACTACAGAATTCCTGCAGCAGACAAGAAGCGAGAGACTGTATATAGGTAGATAAAGCCAATACATTGTGAAAAGCATCTTACAGGACCACTACTGAGTCAGCGAACATCTGTTGCCTAGTAGAAATAGGTCTCTAGGTAAAGGTTAAAACGAGCTTTATGGGAAACCATGATGACCCTTTCAAGTGGCTACTCAAGACGAGGGTTGCCTACTAGATACTGGGCCTTAGCACAGGTTGTGTGTTAAGCTGCTCTATGTAAAAAGGTTTAATTCTGCAGATAAAAATTAACTTAAATGCAAAGCTAGAAACACAAGGAAGACCATCAGCTAGAGGCAAACAGAGAAGAAATTCCTGACTCCAAAATCAGAGTCCTTGCAGTACAGATAGCCTCAGACCGATCCCACCCGCAACACAATGCTCAGGGGGCAGCAATGCTTTGTAAAAGGCTTCCCTGAAACTGCCCTGCAGTTCCTAGGAGATGGAATCGACTGACGAAAACTAAAATCACTGGCCAGGGATGCAATACTATGGCGGAGAATTCAGACATACAACAATAAAGAATACATGACCAAATCCTCAGCCCCATTCTGGTTGCTTTAAATGGCACAAAAGGGCAGCTGGGTATTTCTGACATAGGAGACTATCTGGGTGGCGTAAAGCCAGCATAGCCAGCTCTAATCTCTCTCCATGCCACAGAAAGTGGGAAGGGGTGGTGCCAGAGCACACTGCTTTGGCAATCCTTATCCATGTAATGGACCCCGGGGACCACTGCAAGCTGTAAGAAATTAGAACGGCTCTTAGGCCAGGATCTGTGAGGGGTAGAGGCAGCAGAAAGGTAGCTTAGAGACACCTTTGCCTCTTCCCTCCTCAGCTACTCCAAATCTGCTCTGGTGCAGCGGAGGATTCAGCCCTCAAGACCATAGATCCCACAGCCCACCTTATACCCGCGGGACTTTTGGAATGAACATACATGGTTTCATTTGTAAGTTGGCATGCAGTGTGACTTACAGCTGCAGTGGGGACTTCCATTTTGGATTTCCTGGCTTGGCCATGTTTAAATTCAACCACAACGGCGAATTACAGAAGTTTTTTTATGCACTGAACTTGTATTTCTGTTTTTACTGCTCTCCCTAGGCAGCCTTAAATGTTGTCACTTGCTGCAGGAAACACCAGGTCTCTGCATATTTATGGTGCAGTTAATTATGCTGAGCCACACAGTTTCCATTACTGTTTGCTGACTTGTGAAATAATAAGAACATGACATATGATTGCTTCCACCCTCAGCGCAGACCTTGAGGTATACGAGCAAGATTGCTTACTAGCAAAGCACAAAGAGTGTATAAAGATTCAAGGAAACCTTATCTGGGTTCCTTTTCGCCATGTGTATTTGTTGAATGAATTACAACATGTCCTCCAGTGAAAGGAATTTTGTTAATGGTTAAATCTGTGGGGCAACTGTTTCAATTTATTTCCTGGTGCTGCTTTTGGGCCCACAGTCACACTCCGAGAAGGAACGTTTAATTGGGAAGCGCATTTGGTGCGAGCCAATAAGTAACAATTCTCCTTCGGTAAATAAACCTAAGCCTTATATGAGAATATAAAAGTCATTTCCCCTCTCAGAGAAAAGCATCTAGTGCTGGGAAGCGGCTTTGAATCATGCCCCATGGTCTAACTGACTAAGCCAGGCCCTGGGCGCTGGGAACGCTCACATTTTAACCCTAGCTCTAATAACACTATTTAGCACTCACTGTATAGAATACTTCAAATGTTCAAAGCACTTAATAAACGTTAATCGATCCTCACAACACCCCAGCGAAGTGTTCTCTTCACTGAATTAATGGAGAAATCAAGGCAGAGAGGTGCAGTGACTTCCCCATGGTCGTAGGGAAAAGTCACTAGCAGCATCAAGAACAGAACCTGGATGTTCCTGACTCCCTTCCCCCAATTCCTCTAGACCAGGCTGCTTTTGGCTCTGTGCAGCTTGACGCTGTTGGATCTGATTATCAAAGCAGCAGAGGGCCCACATCCAACTGAATTTATTGGGAGCACCCACATTTCCAACTGAATTCATTCAGGTGCTCAGGTACCTCAAAATCACGCCTAAAAGAAACTGTAAGCTGGCCACCTAATAAGAGAGACAGCCACAAGGAGATGTTACTTACCTTCTACAGTAACTGGAGTTCGAGATGTGTCCCCCTAGGGGTGCTCCATGTCAGAATGTATGCATGCCTGGGCACTCTTGATCAGAGATATTCATCAGCAAAGTCTGTGGGTCCGCACCTGCACCCTAGACACCCTTGTGCGCCGGTACAGGGGTATGTAGGGAAGGGCCAGACCTGCTGCCACTCTAGTTCCTTCTAAACCATGAAAATCCAGCGAAAGACTCCAAGGCAGAGGGTGGGTAGTGCAGCACCCGTAGGGATGCACATCTCATAGCACTCCAGTTCCTGTACAAGGTAAGAAACCTCCTCTTCTCCTCTGAGTAGTGTCCCTATGGATGCTCCGCATCAGGAGATTCCTGAGCAGTACTTCAGTTACAAAGGAGGGTGCCAAGGAGATGGATTGAGTAGGGACTGTAGAACAGTGTCCCCAAAAGCTGCGTCAGCTCTCGAAGAAGGCACAAGAGCATAGTGGTGGGAAAACATGTGCACCAAATACCAGGTGGCTGCCCTGCAGATGTCTGAGACGGATATATTTTTCAGTAGGGCTACAGATGTAGATTAGAGTCCTGGTGGAACAAGTATGGGGCTGGGGACACAACCCTCCCTCTCCCCACCTGGCTTCATAACTAAGATGCATCCTGCAACCCAATTGGACAGTCTTTGGGTGGAAATCGCCTGTCCTTTCATTCCTTCTAGGTGAATCTCTAAAGGGCCTAGTCCCATCTAGGTAAAAGGCAAGAGCTCCGTTTTCGTCCGGCGTATGGAGGCGCGTTTCTTAAAAACGCCAGTATGTGAATCTCCTGATTAATGTGGAATTCTGAAGAACTTTTAGGTAGGAAGTGAAGGTGTGGGTGAAGTGTCACCTTACCACAAGAGAACACTAGTAGGTCAGCCATTAAGGCTCCAAGCTCCCCTCTCTCCTGGCTGAGATGATGGCTGTGAAGAACGAGGTTTTAAGGGACAAATGAAGGGATGGGGGAAGGGATGAAAAGTTGTGATGGCAGCTAGATGAACCTTAATGGAGTTCAGCAATGAGCCTTGGTTTTTAAATTCAGCAAGTAATCCAGAACGTGTGTCAGGACTCGAGCAGAGATATAGACTGCTGGCTGCACCAAGTCTGGAAGCGTTTCCACTTCTGGAGGTAAGTTTGTCTTGTCAAGGGTTTTCTATCATTAAGCAACACGGTTTGTGGCTCTGGGGAGCAGACTTGTTCTACAGCACAGAGTCATCTAGTAGCCATGCCTTGAGGTGAAGAGGGGGTGGGTCCCAACTCCTGGACAAGCAGATTCACTGTCAGGGGAAGGTGGAGAAGGGATTAGACAGACAGACATATGCGAATCAGCTCTGGGAACTACACCATCCTCTTAGCACTGTCATGGTGGAGGCAGGTTACTCATTTTTCTGGTTTCATTTGTTTAGGACCTAGAGCAGGAAAGGCATCAGGGGATAAGCATATAGCAATATGCCAGGTCAAGGGATGACTAGAGCATCTCCAGTCAAGTTGTGGAAACACACTCCCCTTGTTTGCACTGGATGGCATCACAAAAAGAGATTCTCTGGATGACCCTAGGTAAGACATCTCTCAGAATACCTTGTTGTTCAGCTCCCACTCATGGTCAATAGGGAAACCCGCCATTGTGTTCTGTGCTCCTGGTAGATAAACTGCTGAGATCCGTATATGGTGTGATAAGCACCAGTTCCATAGTTTTAGCAATTCAGTGAATAAAGACTGGAACCTTGCTCCTCATCGTCAGTTGATATAATACATTGCTGCTCTATTGTCCAGCAATATTCTGATCAGATGGCCCCAGATGTGGGGTGGGAATGCTGGCAAGTGTAACAAACAGCTCTGAACTCTAATATGTCGATATGAAGGATCTCCACCTGAGGTGATGTAATGCACACTCCCAATGAGGGGTCCATTTGCTCTGAGCTGTGACGTTTTGGGAGTGTGCACCCCAGTCTATCAGGGAGGAGTCTGTAGTGATGATCCTTGTGGGCAGAGGCTGAAAAAATGGAACTCCCACAAACACCATTTTGTGGCCTTTCCACCAATTTAGGGAATTAAGGACCCTCTGAAGTATGGGCACCCACTTGGCTAGACTGTGCTTGTTGGGGACACTGATGCTTCTCAGCCAGGCTTGAAGACACAGAGCGTAGTCTTGCTAAGGGTATCCCAAACATACAGGCTGCTACGTGGCCCAGGACTTGCAGGCTAGCCCTTGCTGTCGTTTGCAGGCTGTATGGTATTGTTGAAACAAGGTTGGACATTGTGACAAATCTGTCTTTGGGCAAGTATGTTCTGGTAGTGGTGGAAAAGCAGAGTGGCGCTGATGAAGTCTATTTGATGAGTGGGTGTAAGGGTAGACTTTTCTGCATCGAGAAGGAAGCCCAGTAAGTGGAACAGAAATAGGGCCATACTGGCTGTTGTCTGTACCTTGAGAAATGAGCAACCTTTCAGGAGCCAGCCAGCCAGGTAGGGAAAGATTATTATTCCTATGTGGAGAAGATGGGCTGCGGCAGCGGAAAGGCCAAAGAATAGGATATTATACTGGTAGTGGTCCCTGCCAACCATGAAAAGTCACACGCATCTGGGCGAGGAGTGAGTGACAATATGACAATAAGTATCCTAAAGAGCAAGGGAGACAAACCAATCTCCTAGATCCAGGGAGGGAATTATCACTGCTGGGGTTACCATTCTGAATCACTGAAAGCGAACAAAGGTGTTCAGAGTCCTGGGGTCCAGAATTGGTCTCCACCCTCCATTTTACCTTGGGACCAGGAAGTACTGAGAATAGAACTCTTTTCTGACAAAGCCCAGTGCAACAGGTTTGACTGCCCTTAGCATTAGGAGGGATTGTACCTCCTGCCTCAAGAGACCCTTGTGAAAAGGGTCCCTGAAGAGGTACGGGGGTGAGGACGGAGGACAGAAAGAAGCTGAACTGGATGAAGTAACCTGTAGATCTCATCTCCAGGATCCATCTGTCTAAGGTGATGAGCTCCCAAAAAGGTAGAAAATGGGAAAGACAATACCCGTAAGGGTGATGGGGGGGATAGGTGCAGCATAGGATCTGCAGTGGGAGAGTTTGTGACCCTTGACCAATGGTCAAAGCAGTTGTTTTCAGGGTTTTGCTGACTGCGAGGTTGCTGCAAAAGACAGCCCTTTCTTAGTGAACCTGGGCTTCTTCCGGGGGGTTCAAGCTGGTCTTATGGGCTGGTACTGGATTTGGTGAGACCGTTGAGCTGTCTGCAATCCATGGTATTTTCTGCTTGTCGCAGGTGCTCAGGTGCCCAAAAAACTCATTAGTATTGCCCGGGAGTCTTTAAGAGAACAAAGGGACCAGTCTGTGATGTCACTAAATAACCTGAGGCCCTCGAAGGGAAGGTCCTCAATGGTGTTTTGTGCCTCCCGGGGAGGCTAGAGGACTGCAGCCGAAAAGCTCGGCATTTGATTATTGCCGTAGCTACAGAACATGCAGCTGTGTCAGCAACATTGAGCGAGGCCTGGAGAGATGCCTTGACAACCAGGGAGCTGGGCGTGGAGTGAGAAAGAAAATACTCCAAGCTTCTGGGTGGGATGTAGTACTTGTCAGTCCATTTACACACCGGAGGCACAGAAGCTGGAGTTTGCCAAACCGTATGGACGGACACCACCAGAGCATCGTTGATGGGAAGGCGATTTTGCCCTGAGGATATATGAAGGCTGTCCATTAGGAAGTGTTGGGGTTCCCGTATCTCCTCCAACATAATATGTAAGGCCTTGAAGTCATCAGCACAGGCTAGTTGGGCAGGAATGACAGCTCATCGGGAGAGGAGGAGGATCTGTGGGAAGGTCGTGTTTCTTCTTCCTCAGCTGGGTTTTGCTCCTCTTTAAGACCCTCCTGTGGAGCAGGACCTAAGAGCGTTGGTGGTTGTTCCTGGTGTGTCCTCTTGCAAGACGGGACCCTATAGAAACGGACACCATAAGGGGCCCATGGGTTCCAATAAGTCCATTGTAGTGGGGCTTAAGGGAAGGTTGCAGGATCTTAACATTGTCATTCTTATCTCTTGCTGGGAGTTTCCTGCCGCAGGGTTTACCTCAACGGAGGGAGGCTAGAAATGGAGGAACTTTGAATAGACACCTCTGAATCAGGTGAGGTGTCAACCCCCATGTCTATCAGAAGGGCAAGTGGTGCCAGTACTGGTGGTCGAGTTGGTACTGGGGCACAGAGAGGGTCCTGTAACTGCATCGGTACTGGAGGTCAGTAGTTGGTTGGCTAATGAGATGGTACCGGAGAACATTGTGCGATACCCCGCGGTCTCTGAGTGCTCCATCAAAGGAGTTTTAATCTGCCCTCCCCCTATTTCTTAGGTCTGCTTTAAAACCTGAGCAGGACTTGAGTCTGTCCCAGGCAGCAGAGGAAGCTTGAATGTCTGTTGCTGTGGGGTGGGGGGGAAATCCTATGGCAGGTCTGGCAGGGTTTGAACCCTGGGGTCTTTGTGTAACCCATACTCAAGGCCACAGATCAAGGCCCGGGGAGGGAGGCCCAGATCAGACAAGTGAAATGGGGAAAGGGAACACACCCCTGTCAAAAAAGCACAAACTGTGTTAAATAACTATAAACAAAGAAAATACCAAAGGTTAACAGAGAGTGGTAGCAAACTGCATAGCTAGGTAAGGACACTGCAACGCTCTGTCTCAAGCTGCAGGTGGTTGAGAAGGAACTGGAGTGGTGGCAGGTCCAGCCCCTTCCTGTACACCTTCAGACCGGATCACAAGGGTCTCTAGGGCGCAGGCATGGACCTGCAGACATTGCTGACAAAATCTCCAATTAAGAGTGCATGGGCGTGCACGGGCGTGCACATCCAGACACGGAACACTCAGAGGGACATTAAAGAAGTATTAAACGGTCACTTTTGAAAATTTGGCCCTTCATCTCTCCGTGCTTTAGTTTTGCTAGCTGTAAAAACAGGAGAGTGGAACCTAAACATCAGTCAATGTCTCTTCAGTGCTTTCAAAACGTAAAGTGCTACCGCACAGCGAAGTATCATTACAGTTTTACGCCAATGGCTGGCTGAAAGCTTATTGTACATTGCTCCACTCCACACAGTCCTCCTTTATAGAAAGGCATCAGAGAATTAATTTCTAATAAATCAGTGTGTCTATGCACTATGGTGGCTGGATTCTAAGGGATTCGTTACCCTAGTAATGCTAGTAAAACACAACTGGTTTTGACCACAGCACACATGGGCAGTCTGCTAGAGGTTGCTCCGCATGCCAGTCCCACTGGCTCAGGAAGCTGAGTGAGCACTAGATTTTTTTTTTTTTTTTTTTTTTAAACAAACTATAGTGCTGGATTTTGGAGGGCACTGGTTTTGGCTCTTCCCCTTTGAGCAGAGTACTCACATTACAGCAGTTGAAGGTCATCTGGAGGAAGTCAGGGGGACAGTCTCCCACCATGTGCTGAAAGGCATCATAATCTAATCCAAAATTCTGCACAAACAGAAAGAACAAAGAGTGTCCTGATGTATATTTCCCCTCTATTTCCCCAACCATCTTCATTTCATGGGTTACTACATACAGTTATCAGGAATAACCATTAACACCACCTCTGCAAGCAGCCACAGGGAAATGAGCATTTGTGAGAAAACTTCATGCACTACAATGGGCAGACTGAATTTCCCATGGGGATTATCTGCTAGAAAAGGCTTTCAGGAGAATGATTTGACTTCAAAGCCATCATTCTTCCTGAACCGGGTCATAATTCATTACCTTCTAGTTCCAGATTTCTGCACAATTCCAATGTGTATCTATTGTTTTAGTTTACAGCTATTCAAAGCAGGACAGAATTATGAAGGGACCCAGGTGTGACACACTTTGCATGTATGATCACCACTTTTACAAGACTATGATAAATTTTGTACAAAGTATGCCTTGTGAGGTATCATTTGAAAACTCGTAACCTACTGAACATTATTGTTTTGATAAAATTAGTGTAGCAGCATTGTATGTAAAGTTATGAGATTTTATGGTATATCATTGCTGTAACATGTTCCAAGGTTAGAAAAGCAGCTCAAACCAGTTCCTCGGAGACAGAAGGCTAGTCAGCACCTCAGACAGGCGTCAGCATAATCAAATAGACTATTGCGTGGGAAAATGGCCGTTCTTTGGCAGGAAGAAGGGTATGAATGAGAAATTTACATTTTGGCAATGAAACAGCTGGGGGCTCCTGTGTGACAGACTGGCTATCGCCTATACCCCAGCTGGAGGTAATCCTCAAAGAGGAGAGAAAGGTATAAGAATAGAGGACACTCAACACACATCACTTCTCTTCTCCATTCCTCTCTGCTTATGGAAGGAACAACGATCGAAGAAACTGAACTGGGGGAGGGGTCCTGGCTGGGAGGCTTTCAGTCAGTGAAGACTGCAAAAAGCATGAGGTGAGAACAGCCTTTGCTTTGAATACATTTAGCTTGCTAAATTAGTTATTAGTTTGCATTTTATCTTTTATTTTCTTTGTAACTAATACTGACTTTTATGCCTCATTACCTGTAATCACTTAAAATCTCTCTTTCTGTAGTTAGTAAACTTGTTTCATTGTTTTATCTAAACCAGTGTTTGGATTGAAGAGTTTGGGAACCTCCATTTGGGATAACAAGATTTGTGCATATCCTCTTCTATTATTGAAATGACAGACTTTCTATGAGCTTGTACTGCACAGAAGGAAAGAGTGAGGCAGTACAACATGCACATTTCTGGGGAGAAGTCTGGGACTGGGAGTTTACTGGTGTCATCCTGTAATGTAATTCATGAGTGGTTAGCTAGAACACTCATATAATTCAGCTGGGAGTGATTTTGCATGCTAGAGGCTGTGTGAGAGCAGGCCCAGGAGTGGTTGTTCTCACAGTAAAGCTGTGTAAAAGACACCCCAGATTGGAGATTTGAGGGGCCACAGCTGTCCATCTGTCCAGATTGTACCCAAGGGAATGTCACACCATGTTCCGTTTGTTTTATTTGGGACTGGTTGAATGGTTTCAATCAATATTAAAATGAGACTTAACAGATCCCTCAACACCCAATGAAAACTCTAGGGATCCAGAAGACTGCCCTTTGACAGTGATCTGAACACATGCTGCTGACTGATCAGTGTCTGTTACTGTCAGGAAAAATAAGACAGGAAGAAAGGGGGAGAGGGAGAATGAAAGTTGCGGGCAGAGGATAGAGAGGAAAGAAACTGAAAGGTAAGAAGGGATAGAGGAGGAGGGAAAAACAGCAGTAGCAAGGGCAATAAAGACAATAGGACATGGAAACCAGATATTAGAAAGAAAAGGGAGGAAAGTGAACAGTAAAACATAACAGGCCATGAAACAAAGTGCAGAAAAAGAAGAACAGGAAGCCTCTAGAGACAGGGAAAGTCTGGAGGGGGGACACCATGCAGGTAGAGTGAATGAGAGACAGAAACAACTGCCAAAACCTGAAAGCTGATCCGGGAAGGGAATTCACCATGTTTAAAATGTTTTGAATCATGTCTATAGGTTTAAAAAGTTAAGGTTATTGGCTTGGTCCAGTTCCAGTGAGGCAAGATATAAAATTAAAAGCACTACTTTTCAGATTTGGTCCTACCTTTGAGAGCTTTGCAGTACATGTTATTATTCAAGGTGATTTTATGGCACATGCTGCTATGCCATTGATCACATCAGTGGAGAGAACAGTGCACAGTTCGTAGACTAATACAAAGGAGATTTTCACATGCAGTGTTGTTCATGTGGTTCTGGGAGCTCTATTCTGTATTATTACCATGTTTTCCCATCATTAGTTCAAACAGTGTAAATGAATTGCATAGTTAGTCTGTGATGAAACCGGAAACTTTAGATTTTCATCACAGCCAACTGATGAAATGGTCAACTGTGCAAAATTTTGCACTGGGACTAGCTGCAAAATCATCAGATCCCTCAAGGTGTCCCCTTCTGAAGGGAGACAGAAGAAAGGAAAACACTTGCTTCACAACATCTTAAATCCTGAGTGGTTATCAATTTTTTGAACTGGAGAAGGGGGAGGGAATTTCACATCAGCCCAAAGAAGACGACCAAAAACTACTCAACAGATGGGGCCTGACCTAAACCAACTGAAGTCAATGGGAGCATTTGCACTGACTTCAAAGGATTCTGGATCAGGTTCATGGTGCTTAATACAGTATAAACTAAAATAGGGCTGGGTCAAAATGTGTACCATGGCCACTTGTTTAATAAAGAGGAGTGGCCCACAGAGAATGCTGGTCCCAGCATGCAACACTCCATATTGATCCATAATGGAGCGCTGCTTGCTGAAACTAGCAGACTCTTCAAGCTGCCCCTCTGTATTAAACAGGAAGTTGGCTGCAATCTGTTCCATGTTATGCCAATTAGATGCAGCTCTTGGGCTTCTGGCAAGTTTCCAATGCAATCTTCAGTTGGAGGAAGGCTGAGTAACCCTGTGCTAAAAATGTGGTCTCAGTGCCATTCTCTGCAAGAAGCTCTGCCAAAGGACAGATGCTTTGTCAGAGGCCCCCTTAACGGTAACAGCCATTCATCATGCCTTTGGCAGCCATGCTGCAATTATTAATGACCAAACATCACTCGTGAGCATTCCCCACCTCCCACAGGCCTTATACATGCTCACCACTTACCTCTGTGCGAGGGAGATAGTCAGGATCTGCCTGTATCCTGGCTATAATCTCACAGAGAATTATACCGTAGGAGAACACATCCGCCTGAGAGAGGAAAAAATAACCACATAGCTTAATTATGAACACTCAGCCTTCTTATCTGCCACTAGGTTTCTCCTGACCACAGGGTGATTTTCAAAGGCTGTCCAGAGCAGCCATCCACCCCCAGAGCCCCATGACGAATAACTGTCAGTAACATTTCCCGCATGTTTATTTAGTGGAAACATGTTCACAGTGCAGGTATAATAAAATTCCTGCACTGGAGTGTTACATTTTACTTCAGACACTGCTGCGCTGGCAGTGTAAAGACAAATGAAATCCTGCTCCCCTTTCCCGATGCAGTGTTCAGTCACAAGACAGACTCATTTATCACTTGCTCTCAGGGAGTCAGAGTTTCACAGATTCTTGCCATCTGGCATTTGCCCAAGTTATTAAACCTGAGCAAATATTAAAGCCAGGTCTACAGAGCAGTAGCAGGGCGTCCCCCTCAGGGATCAAGGCATACTTATGTGACACTTAGCCCTGCCCTGGTCTACAATACAAATGTATGTCGGTATAACTACATCGCTCAGGGGTGTGGAAATCCACATTGCTGAGTGACATAACTATGCCGACCTAATCCCTGGCTTCTGCTCTTGACACAGCTACCGCCTCTCAGGGAGGTGGAGTACCTCTGGTGATGGAGCAGGTCTCCTGTTTGCGTAGGGAGCGTCTTCACTAAGCAGCTGCATTGGTGGGAAAGTTTACAACTGCTTCTCCTTTAGACCTTTATGCCCCAAGGAAATCGGGTAAAGTGGCATTCTTAGGCTACGTCGACACTACCACTTGTCAGCAAAACTCATGTCACTCAGGGGTGTGAATATTCCACACCCCTCAGTGATGTAAGTTACAGCGACATAAGTGCACATGTGCACAAGTGCTATGTTGGTGGGAGAACTTCTCCCACCAACATAGCTTTGGCCGCTCATTGAGGTGGTTTTTTTTCGACGGGAGAGCTCTTTCCTGTTGGCATAGAGCGTCTTCACCAGACGCGCTGCAGTGCCGCAGCTGTATCAGTATGTGTAGACATGACCTAAATTAGAAATGGAGTGCCCAAACACAAGTTAAATAGCTGGAATTTTGAGAATGCTTTGATGTGCTAATGTCTGTGCAGCTGCTTCAGTTCTGCAAACTAAAGGTGGAGGCCACAAGACACACTGGTGTTGAATGCTGGCAGAGTGTGGACTTTACCACAGAGCGTGGCACTCACGGGAGGGAAATCAGCTAACAGCTAGCAAGAGTCTCTGGGATGCCAAGTGGATAAAGCTGCATTAAACAGAGCTTGACTGAAAATATTGTTTTCTAGGTCCCAGTCACCTCTTCCCCACTGCTCTCCTTTGACAGAGCCATTTCTCAATGCCTCAGAAGAAGGGAACTTAAAAGTGTTTTCCCTAGCAGTTTTATCTGGGCATGTCAAATGTAGAAATTCTACCCTAAAATGTGGATCTTTTATTTTTCAATTAAAAAATAATTGCATAAGTCCACAAGGACCACTTAATTCTATCTAGGTTTCTACTGAGCTATAGTCAAAATCGGTACCCTCGCGTCAAGTGTAGAAAACATTCTTTCTTCAGAATCCTTTATGACAAACTCTGCTCAGGAAAAGTGCAGTAAGTCACAGTGGCAGGACAACTTTAAAGCTCATGATATTCCCAAACCTCCAAGGCTGCACCGAAAAGAAACAGCCAATATCCACGCCTCATTTAAACATACCCACCTTTTCATTATAAGGCTCATCTCTGAGAACTTCAGGTGCCATCCAGAAGGGTGAGCCTACCACTGGAAGCTTCTCACTTTCCACATTCAAGACGGGTGGGGGAGGCAGAGAGAGAGAGAGAATTACTCAGCAAATACAAGGTTAAAACATTTTATGAGCAGCTTTCAGCATAGAAAAGACAGTGTGAGTGGTTTCCATATAATTCATTTTGGATTCTACTCTTTTGTACATGGAAAGGATCTGAGAGTCCAGGGATGGTATATGAAGGAGCAGGCTGTTGCAATTTGCTGAAACAAGTTTTATTTATTTCATTTTCTGTAAGCCCCCTCCATAGCTCTAAACTCTATAGCCATAAGTCTTTGGACACCCTCAGCATCCAAGCTGTTAGCAGAGTAGGTCCCTTGACCTATGCTGGGGCTCACAGAGATCTTTATTTTCAAGTACATTTTTAAGGAGGGAAAGACGTTTTCCTTGTGTTATGTGATTGGAGAGCTCTCTGTGAGCAGTTCTGAAAGGTATTCCACCCAGGAAGTCTTATCCCTGACACTGTGATGACAGGCTGTCAAGATTCAGAAAGATTCTGCTCACCAGTCAGAAAGAAGTCAGTCTGGTCTGAGGCCCACACAATAAATAGAAACAAAAACCTTGAAAGGTGACTTGCAAATTTTATTAAAAATTTTCAAAAATTCACTAAGTAAGGTTATCTGGCGAATTCCCCACTGAGCCAAACCTAAGAGAAGCAGTCAATACAGAGATGATTTTAATTTGTATTAATCTGATCTACAGTATCTCCATACATTTGGAAACTGCAGTCTTGTTCACGAACACATACAGCAGCAGTGCAAGCTCGCGGCAACGTTGATTTTCAAGGACCACCTCTAAAAACTGAGCCTCTGAGATGAGTGGTATCTACATTCTATGACAGCCCCTTGAGTCCTAGGGCATAGCGGTCAGCAAATTGGACATTACATGGCTGCACTTTTCAAATTGGAAAACTAAAGTTTGAATTAAAAATGAATAATGCAGTCAATACAGTAGCTCGTGTTATTTATTTTGATACTAAGTTACATTTATTTTAGGCTATTCCTACATTGTTGGTTTCCAGTGTCTCTCAAAAACGTGTGCTGAAAATGCATCACTGTACTACCAGCTTTGTAAGAGAAAGAAGCTGGAAGTTTTGGTGACTTGGTAATAGACTGCTCAGGCTTTTGGCACCTGAAGGAATTGGAGGTTGTGAGGGATTGAGAAATAAATACAGGATGTTCCTGCTGAATTTATCAATAGTAGAAAACGTTAACAGTGTTTCAGAGTCAGCATCCCATTGAGATGAATGGGGAGCTTCACAACTCCCTGAGCTATCATTTTAGATTGTTTGCAGTCTCAGTAAAACAATACTGTATTGTTCATGTTCCTGGTGTTTTCCTGACAGTCATATAGGCTAGAAGCTATTTTAATTAGAACTTAGATTCTGAGGCATAATTTTTTGACAAATTCCATGACCCCAGAATCCTGAATACACAGGACTATATACAGATAGGGCGAATAGCTTCATCAAATCCCTGGCCTCTATACTGGATGGGTAAAAAAAAACCAGCCAGCTGCCAATTGTGATGGTGTTTTGTGAGATTCAGTCACTTGTTCATTCCTCAAGTGGATGGAGATCATCTCATTCCACAATAGGCCCATCAGACAGTAATACCTCTTAGTTACAACCCTGAATTTCAACTACTAGACCAGAGGTGAAAGAGGCCTGTACTTTAATGTTTTTGAACACTGGCTGTGAAACCAAGAAGCAGCTAATTAAAAATATCTGGAATCACTGAAGCGAGGATTCAGTATAAATCACCCAGATCCAGAATAATAGACAGTTCTTTACAAAATCAATCAATCAATCAAACTTGCTTTGGAGACCTATTGAAATGCCTGGTCGAGCTCTCTGATCATTGGAGCATTGAAAGAAACAGTGCCACTATCGAAGTCTATAGTTCACAGTGATAATTAAGAGCTTGGAGTGGTTGTCCATCTCCATTTAGCTTGTAGCTCCAGACTGAAATCAGAGGTTGTTTTATGGGAGTTACAGCAAAGCGGAACAACCCTCAGGCATTCAGCTCCATAGATCATATAACTGCAGCACACTCTTACGCTTCATCTGGATTAGTACTGAAGAATCCACATACCTGCAATCAGGGATTTTCTCAGCTAAACCAAAGTCTCCCACCACTGCCGAGTAACCGTTCTCATCATGCTTTATTAAACAGTTCTGAATTTAAAGAGAAAGGAGGAAAGTTTAAAATATTGTCTGGGTTTGAAATTCCATACTGTTTTCAAATTTGGAGCAAGGTTTTTAAAGCTTGTTTTAAAGATATTCATTTATGGGAGACTTTTGTTTGTACCCAACGACACACAAACACCAAAGTCAGGCATGTGCCCGTCAAAGATTCAGTTGATGCAACCAGTCTTATATTTTGTTAATAATCCACTCAAATTTGCTGAGGCAACAGAAAACCAGAGGGAGCAAGTATCTAGGCTTCAGCAAGAGCTAAAATGATTTTGTCCCTGTACTGGTAAAACCTGAAATAAACACTGCTCAACAAGACTGAGATTCTCTATGGGGTATGAACACAGTACACCAATTAGTAGGATTTACAGTACATAAGGAAAAGCATGACCTTTAAATATGTTCATACTGTAATTTTGCTACATTAACCATTTACAAAACTGTATTTTAAAGGTACTTGTTGATTTATACTAACAGTTTCCGGTAGAAAATAAGCTGCAGGAAACTGAATGTGCTGCTAAGTCTCAAATCAAGTCAAATACATAGTCCCACTGCACATTTAAAGGATGTAGTTGGTAGGAAATAGCTAATCAGAGACTTAGCATCTTTTCCTTTCTAAGGCCCCCATTCAGCAAAACATTTAAGCATGTGCTTAGCTGACTCAGGACCCGTAGCATCGGCGCACAGGCAGTGTTTTGGGGGCGAAAATGAATGAAAGGATCAGTGCAAGATATCGTCCTCCTCACTGAAAGAATTGGCAGCTGGTTTCTGTTTTTCCTGGGTTTCTTTGACCTCCTCATTTTGCCCCGCTCCCTGCAGAAGAATTCATTCCACTTCTGCATTCCTTGCTCCGTGCCGCCCACAGAAAGATACACTGGGCAGTGATAGCTAGCAATGCCTCTGCAGACTTCCCCAGGGTGGCACCCTGCAATATCAGCCAGCATCAGGAAACTCCGTTTGCTAGCTTTATAGTGCTTGGATGCACAAAAACTCCTCACCAATCCCCACCGTGTTAGCTTGTCGGAGTGAAGCAACTGCTGAGGACAGTGATACTCTTGTCTGAAAGATCAAGTCCAGGTCACCATTGATTACATATCCAGAGCTGACTCTAGTCCAGCCCATAAAGTAAATAACCTTTTAATCAGAAGGAGGAAAAATGTAAGTATGCTGCTCTCATGAACATGCAGCGAAAATGCTGAACGGTACCTTAGATTCCTAGTTCCAAAGTCCTATTTGTTTAATGTGACTAAACGATAATAAATAAAGTTCACTTTGGGACTCATAAATTTTTACAAGGGTAAGTGAACCACACTGACCCGAAGTGCACTTCAGTGTCTCAGTTATGGCCTTTGTTATCTCCTGTCAAAGAACACATTCATTCAGCTTGCCAATGTTTAAGCATTTGTTCATTGTAAAATGCATTTAAATCCTAGTGGGATAAAACACTTCTCCACTCTTACTGTAAAGGTTCAAACTGAGGTGGCATTTCATTGTATTCTGTACAGAAATAAGCATGTGCCAACACTAGAAAGTTCACCAGTACAATTCTTTCCCATGGTAAATGCAGTGAAATGTCATGTTTTAAATTTGATTAAATATTCAAAGATCAAATTTCAAAAAGGTGGTCAGGTTTAAAAAAAAAAATCATTCTATAAATTCCAACAAGTCTTCTAACCCCTTCAATTATTCATATTAATGGAATTTTTAAAATCTAGTTTTTACTTCTTGCCATTAATACTGTTTTTTGTTTTTTTTTCCTTTTTGTATTTCACTCAATTTGGTCAGCAAGAATGGATTAATTTGTTTCACCTTCTGGCTTTCATGCACTAGTACAATGCTCCAAATAAAAACCGTTTTCATTGGAATTAAAAATATATGGAAACATTTCTACTGGGTTTAGGTTTTGCAAAACCTTATTTTTACAAAAAGCAACAGTGGGCCTATGCCAACAGACAGAGTGATCTTGTAATTCCTCAATGCCCTGGTCACAGCCTGTCCCTATGCCAGCAATATATACCAACTCTCAGTCTAAAGAAATTACTTAATGAAGATGTATGGCATTTTTATCAACCGCAGCTCCCAAGTGCAACATTAAACTATTGCCAATTAATAATCCACATGTGTAGATACATGTAACACAGCATAGCTCCCAGCTGATGTTTGCTTATAGCTGTAAACTCAATGATATGTAGGAGAATCTGCGAAACTTGCCAACTGGGTTCTCTGAGGCAAAGGGCGGCTTGAGAGTGGGCCTTTTAAGAAGGCCACACTACGCCACACTAGCAGCACCTCTCAGCTCTGTGTTTGATAGTTTTGCCAGTGAGCTCTTACATAATCCCAGAAGACAGTGGGAGCAGCCTGAGGCCTCAGATTTTACCTACAAAGCATTTATCATCAACTGTGCTGCCACATTGTGCTGCTCAGGGTTAAATCCAGGAGGACATCTGGACTCCTAAATTTCCTTGCTTTTGTTGGTGGAAGTCTGAGACCTTGTCTAGCTGGGAAAGCTGCCCTGGTAGAACCTGAGGTGTGAATTTAAACAGAGAGAGGGTATAACTACACTGCACAAAGGTGTGTTAAAATACCAGTGAAGGCGAGGCAACTCAACTTTTAACTTGGGTTAGCAGTCCAAGTTCAAGAATAGAGGACTGCCAGGATTGTACTCAAACTGCTTACCCAAGTTAAAAGCTGAGTTGCTGTGTCTTCAACTGTTATGTTAACCCAAGTTTTCTCAACTCGGGTTAGTCCACACCTTTTTTTTTTTGCAGTGTAGACATACTCTAGTTAAACCCATAGGGACACTTATTTCTGTACAAAAGGGGCTTTTTTGGTTTTGCTTAAGTCAATTGGGAACAGGTGAAATATGACACTCAGCCCAAATAAGGGTGTCCCTTCAGAGGTTTACATTAGTTTAATTAAAGTGATTAATTAAATTTGTGCAAGTTTGTATGTAGGCAAGCCTTGAGAGTCTTCAAACCCCACCTATAGTGAAAACCTGGACCCACTGAAGTCAATGGGACCAGGATTTCACCCCTAGAGTTTCCTGGATTCATATCAAACAATAGAACAATTTTCTGAAAAAACAGCATTCCACACTGATGTGCTTCACTCTATGATGTGATACTTGGGTCCAGACCTCAAATAAGGTTTTAGGAATATTCTCAGCACCACTGAATTCATCTTCATCCTCCAAGCTTCACTGGAACTGGTATGCTGCAGTGTCAGTCCACAGCATGGGCAAGATAGTTAATGGACCTTTGATGCAATTATTGAAAAGTCTCCTGCCGGTCCCACAATAAGAAATAAGGATGATAGGCGCTGCACTCAGAGTGCACATCACTACGCATGCACTCTCAACTTCCAAATTAATTTAAGATAAACACAAAAGATAGGTATTAAAAGGGGAAAAGTCTGTATTATGGGGGGCTAACACATGGAAAAGGGACTAAATTAAAATAGAGAAACTATTGAGTAAAGAGAGTGCAGCACACAGAGTACAGTTACTCTAACACCTGACCAAGCTGATACTGCTCAGGTTCTGGAGAAGGCAAAGAAAAGCAATTACATCAGTGAGAAGAACTTTTATGCCAAGTTCCACTAATGATATACAGAGTTCAAACCCCTGTCTGATGGAAAGGCTGACAGCAGGAATGGCCGATGAAATAAAGTGCCAGGCTGCTTTACAATATGGCCTTTGAGAAAGCTCTTCCAACCTACCACTAAACTATTTGTGTAAGACGCAGTGCAATAAAACATGACTTCTCTAGGCTTTCTTGTGGGACACCTCCATAAAGAGACTCACTGTTTCTTTTGGAGGTTTACACAACCCAGCACCACCGTATCTGACTTTTTTTTTTTTTTTTAAATGGAGAGACTTCAGTCTTTGCTGAGACAGTCACTTCAATAAAAGAAAGGAACTCTGTACAACAGCCCTAAAGGGTTAACATAGCTGTTTATGCAGAGACAGATGTGAGAGAACATAAAGGCCCCTTTGTATGTTATGGGAGCTTAATATCTGCTTTGCACAGCATAATCCTACTAGGGCAAATGCAACATTCTATTTTCCATAAACACGGATGAAAATAAATAGATTCACAAACTTCAGAGTTAAAAATAAGTTGTTCAGACCAAGCATCTCCACCATTTTATCTTTCACTATATACAGAGCGAGGCTATGACATACAGAAAAATTCAGGCATGTTACTCATTCACAATCCTATGATGACAGCTACTTAGTTAAAATACTTAAAAGTCAACTGGGATGTGTCAGCTGGTTTTAAAGAGCCATCCTATCAGTATCAAAAGCAATGCTGACAATGAAGTGTAAACAACAGCAACTTTAGTCCCAGTAGGCAAAGTTTAAAATTACAGCATGTTTTCCAAAGGACAATTTCATTTAAGCCAAAACTTACGTTTTTCATTTAAATAAGATTGTACCAAAGCTGCATTAGAATTATTCACACTGAAAGACAACTTTGTGGATGTGAACATTGCCCTGCAGTGTTGGGATCCAAATACCAGCATTGTGCTAGTACGAGAGAGCCAGACAGTAATGAGGACAAAAAATGACTATAAAACAAAATTTGAAACTGAACTGACTAGTTTCTTTTTAAAAAAGAAACAAGCAATACAGGGTGAAGAGTAGGATTCCTCTCCCCCCCCCCCCCAACAGCTTAGTATGGGTGGGGCTAGTAGTGCTACCTGTTAAGATTGCCTGACACTTCCCATTCTAAGACCCTGTTTTCAGTTGTTTGTAACTCTGTCAAACTAACAGTTTGGGCTGAAATTTTCCACACCAGGTATCTGCTTCAGGCTGATTTTTTTTTTGGAAAATTTCAGATAAAACTGTTCAGCTGTTTCCAAGAACGAGGCATGGGGAAAATATGTTGTTTTGCCTGTGTTAAATACTGGTAACTTTTTCGCTGAGAAACTCTAGCATCCCCATGCTTTGGAGCAGGGAGTTGAACAAGTTACCTGTGTGTCAGGGATGTGTCTTTTGCTTTCCCCATGATAATCCAACCAAATCTGACAAAGTTGTAAGTCTTTGAAAAACTGCAGTTTGCACAAGAGGAAATGGGACAAAGGCCCACTTTTGTCAAAGAAGTGGAGTGAGGAGGAACATCAGTGGGGGAGCAGCGATGCCAGCCCCATGTGGGGGCCCGGGAGGGGGGCAGGCAGGGCTTGAGCGAGCAGCGACACCAGCCCCAGCCTCGCATGGGGGGCAGGCAGGACTTGGGTGAGCGGCTCGGGCTGGCCCCCACACCTGGGGCTGGGGGAGCAGCTTGGGCCTGCCCCACATTGTGGGGGGGCCCTCGGGCAAGCGGCTCGGGCCAGCTCCACATTGAGGATGGGCCCTCAGCCGAGCAGCTTGAGCCAGCCCCACACGGCGTCCGATTTTCCCTTTGGGAAATATGGTCACTCTAGCATTGTCTCTTGTTCACACACACCAGCCATGGTCTGAAAATAACTTGGGAGGAAGGGAGGGGGGTTACTGCTGCTTTGACTTCCTAACTTCTGCTGGAGTTCAAGTTAGGCTGTTGCCCTAAATCTGCCCCCGAATCTTACCTCCTCAGCTACGCAGAGCTGAGCTCCCCACTCTGACCCTCCCTCCGTGGGATCTGTGCTGTTCTGTGGCTCTTCACACTGGGTAAATGAAAGGGAGCATATAATCCTACATTTTAAAATTTAATTTAAAAAAAATTCCACAGTTTCACTTCAGGATTTTTTTCTTGTAAAAAGTCTCCATTTTTGTGGGTCTTAACACAATGAATATACTGCCACGCACCACACTATTGCCAGAATAGTGCACATTCCTGCAACCATACTCAATGGAGTAAACGACACGTAGCCATGATGATTTCTGCACTACGAAAGGAATAAGGAATCACGGTTTGCCAAAAGGGAAAAAAGTAAAAAATCTGTAGGGGGAATCCATTCGTGCCAAATTCCTATAGTATTACTATAAGACAACCCCCTTATTAAAAGTAATTCTTATAGTGGGATATTTTGCAGTGAGTTCTAGCCCCAGTTGAGCGTAATAGGTAAAGAAAGAAGAAACTGCTTCATTGTACAGTAACTGACTATTAATCTCATTAATAGCAGACTCCAGCAGTTTTCTGGAAACCGCATTCCCTTATCCTCACTGCTTGCTTGGGTGTTTGCAAATATTCTGAATCCCTTGTTTTTGTCCTCATTTGATTTATATGGATCATCATGCACTGAAGAAAGAGGAGCAGTTTAAAAAAAAAAAAACAGCATTAAAATGGTGGTTCCGCTCATCGCATACCTACACAATTCAAGCCATGCCACAGCATTTCCATTCTAAGGCTAAAAACATGTCAAATCTTTCCTGAATTTGCAGTAAGTGTCCTGGCATCGATCCAAAGCCACTTCAATACCACAGGATGTTAGCCACGTCTTCAAAAGCAGTAGCCAAAAGGCACTTGGCCTACATAGTTGATGTGTGTCTGCTGCAGTTAGTTATTCTGACTTTGTTTAAAACCTGACAATGGGAACAGCTTCCTCTTCCACAGCAAAATTCACTCTTCCAGCACGGTGTACATTGAAAAAGAATAATTTTCACAGCATTTAGTTTCAATTTGAAGTATGTTTCACTAACACAATAATACAACATGAAATACAAAAGTCACTGTCTTGAAATTCACAAATATCTGTCCATTTGAGAGCAGGGGTTGTGTGCATTTCTCCTCCAAAGAACAGAGAAGATAAGGACCCTATCTAGGTATTTGTGTGACGACCCCCCCACCCCCTTCATCACATAATTGGAGGAAACAGACAGAACTGCTCGGCTGCTCACAACACAGCTGTTGGCTCAAACTTTTAGCCTGCCAACCTCCGTTATGACCTATTAATGAACTCTACCTTTTGTGCTTTAAAAACAAAACCTACTGGTTTTGTGGATCAATACTGATGTTTTATCGTAGCCCTTTCCATACCCCATCATCACAGACTGTTTTACTGCTGCACTACCAGCAGGCTCTCCTTAGAGTGGAGGATTTTCTAAATGAGGAGTAGGATGTGCCAGGTGTGCTGCGGGATTTTTTGAAAAAACTACATGTGAGAACAAAAAAACCCTTCCCTTTATTTTAATTAGTGTTGGAGCCGGATCACATTCTGTACTTTTGCTCTTCGGGATGAGGCCCCTTTCAAATATTATGCATGCATCACATTCCATTCCCCAAAGTGACATTAAGATAGAAAATTTTAGTCTGCAGAGCAGGGGAGTGGGAGGGGAAACGAAGGGGGGAAGCCGCCTTCCGATTGGCCATCTGCCTCACTGCCCCACCTCCTCCAGGCAGAGAAACCAATCAGAGCTCAATCTCCCCCTCTTCCCCCCACCCATCCTGTGAGCAACAGGTCAGCTCCTCTGCCCCTCCCCACTTTTATAGGCTGCCGGGGTGTGGAAAAGAGCTCCTGGAGCTGCCCCTCCCCAGCCTGGAAGGGGAGCAGGGACCCTGCTGCAGCCTCCCAGTGTTGGGAGGAGGGAAGAACCCCAGGAGAAGCAAGGGAGACTGAACTGAGGGCAGGGGCAGAACTGATGGGGACCGGACTGGTGGAGGGTGAGGACAGAACTGATGGGGGCTGGGGAGCAGAACTGGGAAACTTGGGGCACAATTTATTGCTGGACAGGGGACAGGCAGATGTGGGGGTGAGAACTCCTGCAGCAGGGGCCAAAATCCTCATAGCCAATACATTTGGGAGCATGCAGCATTAACATACTCTCTAACTCTGGGGAGGGACAGGGGCAGTTCACCAATCGTTAGACAAAAAAACCAATATAATCTCTTTGTAAATAACCACATGTTTGGGGGGCCAATCTCCTGATTTGTTGGGGTCTGACTCATTCATTTTTTGATCTCTTGAGGTTGGCAATACCCTGTGTGGGACTTAATTATATTGCATTTAAAAACAGAGAAGAAAGTTACACACACTTGGGAAGACTATTTTAGCAATGAGAAGAAATAATGAATTATTAACTGCTTGTCATCACAAAATATTATTCTCAAGCGCATGTCACTGTCTCCGCTGAGCATGGTTTTGTCCAGAGTTTTTAAATTTAGCTTTAATGTTAGTTTCCACTGTTGAAAATGTTAATTCTGGCACAAAAGACAGATAACAATATAATGTTAGTCACCATGGTTGTTTTGATTTTAACCCTACTTTGGCACATGAATATTCATGAGTTTATTTGGAGAAAATGTGGTGGTGTGCCTCAAAATAATTAAAGGTGTCAAGATGTGCCGTGGCAGAAAATAGGCTGGGAACCACTGATTTAGACCATTCAACAATAGACAGCATTGAGGTGCTGATAGGACAGATACCAAGAACAACAGTTATGCAAAGCTTTAAAACAATAAGAGCATTCACAGAGGTCTTGAAAAATGGATTTTCATTTGACTACGCCTGCATGGTTTTGATTCTGAACGTCAGCACAACATGTTCTCTTTACTTACATTGGTTGTTTGATTGATAGAAAGAAGAAGGAATAAAAGGAGTTCTTAGGCCGCATTGTCTTCCCAAAAAATTTTCATAGGAGGGGGGCTAAAACTCTTTATGAACTGGGAAGATGGAAAATTATTAATACAATACTCTTATGGAGTACCTATGGCTAATCAATATTGTATGTAATTTTATTACATGTTCTAAAGTAAAAAAACCCTCAATTTGTAACAAAGTATTCCCAGGGAGAATATTCCCTCGCGACCCCCCATGCAATAACCTTGCAACCCCGTGAGGGGTACCGACCCCCAGTCTGAGAACCCCTGATAGAGACACTATTCCTTCCCAGGGCCTGCTGACTCCACATGTGACTTCCTCCCTTTATTTCCCCACAGTTAAGCCCTTCTTCCCCATAGGACTATCTCCCTTTTAGCTCATTCCAGACCATGTGACGTTTTAGGTAGACTGGTCAGCTCTTGCTGAAGTTAGGTGGAGAGAAGGGGAAATTTGAAAATGAGACAAAGTAGATAGCCAAGGTTAAAGCTATGGAGAGACCAATACTGTTCTACTCTTCACACTGGACAACACCTGGGAAATACAAGAAGAAATAAAAAGCAACGGAGAGATTTTAAAATGGGTTTCAAATAATCGCCTCAATTTAGGGTGACCATATGTCCCGTTTTGGCTGGGACAGTCCCTTAAGCCCTGTCCCAGCCGGCCCAATTTTTTTTTCCCAAAAGGAGGCATTTGTCCCATTTGCTCTTGCTGAATTGATCAGTTGGCAAGAGCAAACAGGACAAATGCCCACTTTTGTCAAAACGTGGGGTGTGGTACAGAGGGGGTGAGTGGAGATGCCAGCCCGGGCCCGGCAGGGGGGAGGCAGGGCTGGGGGGAGGGGAAAGCAGCGTTCCAGCATGTGGGACCCCCGCAGGGTTCCAGCAACCGGGTAACAGTCTCGGGGGGAGAGGAGGGCCCTCGGGCAAGCAGCTGGGGGTGTGCTGTTTTCTCTTTGGGAAATATGGTCATCCTACCTCCACTCCCTATATGATTTTAATCCAATTCCAATTGTTAGATTTTTATGCTTAAATGCCCAGAGTTTTAAATAAATTACTGAAAGTAATTATGAATTAAAAACTGAGCTCTGCAGCCACCTTCTCAGAAACCCTAATCCAAACTCATTTACAAGCGACCTCTCTTCTAAGGTTTCTGGACAAACTGTTCTCAACATCATTTCTTCTGTAAAATAGTTTTAATCCTATAAACTGTTCCAACTTTCTCTCAGAATCCCTTAAATGACATTTTATGTAACAGAGCTTCATTGTTGGAAGGGGTGAAGAACCAGGCAACTGAGTATATTAGCCAGCAAAGTGGTGCTTTTAGAGCACAATATATCCCTTAAATAGTTCCATTTGTTATATACTTGGTACCTTTGATGTAAGATCCCGGTGGAAAATGCCTTTATAGTGAAGATAAGTGAGTCCCAGAGCAATGTCATATGCCAATTTCACCCTCACCATCCAGGGCAGATGCTGGTTACCGTCTAACAGCTGTTCCAGATTACCACAGTTGATGTACTGAAAAAAAACAAGATGTGCCATTAAAAAAAAAATTAACAGCTGACCTAGATGTTAACAGTTCAGTTTAGAGTTTTAGGGTGTTTGTTGTTGTTTTTGTTTTTAAGAGACAACACATGGCAGTTGAAATTCTACTGCTAGGCTAGGATGCGAGCCTCCACAGAAACAGTGCATGCTACCCGGTGGCTAGGTAAAAGACTATTCTGCAGCGTGGTATCTTTCAAAATAGGTGACTCCAAAATCTAGATGGCATTATTGGGTACACTGCAAGATTAGCTGAATCTGGAGATCTATTCAGAAACAATGTCAATTAATTTCACTGCACTCGCTGAGCCCTGAGAGCCAGGAAGTCCCCCGGCACCTGGCATGAGTACACACACGCAATATTCTCTCCCTAGCATTTGCTTTCTTCTTTTAATATGCTCTGACCAAAGGTTCATATTTTAGTGCCAATGCATTATGTATTGACCTTGCAATTAGTTAGTTTTTACTATTATGCAACAATCAGGATGACGCGTGAGCACAGAGGTTATTTTCTAGCTTTCCAATCTAGTTAAAAGATCTGAAAAGAATTAAAGAAAAAAAAGAAAGTTCTTTGGCTTCGTGCCCAACAATTTGGGCCAGATTTTGGGAGCCCACACTGATTTCCCATCTTCTCATGCCAGGACGATCAGTCTCATGAAAGCGGACCAGTTCGCCATTTATGGGACTGGTCTAGGACACACAGATATTTGCCAGTTTAGGTCATCTCATCACCGGGGGAAGGTAATATTATTGACCTCATATTATAATGTCCAATACTGCCAACAGAGAATGAGTGCTAACGTACACAGGAAAGGAACAAAAAGGGACTTAAAAGTTGTGGGTAGAGACAAATATATAGGCAAAGGAGAATGCTTTGCAGGAACGTTGGTCTTTTCCAGACCAAACAGGCAAAGAGTACCTGTGCTTTAATATCTGGACATCATCAAAAAGGAAAGATAAAGTGTTGAGTGTCACTAAAATTGTATTTAAAAATGCATCATCTGGCTGCTAATTTGTATATACCAATTTGGTGAAAGAATGCATCCTATATTGCTGGAAGTATAACAACTGAAATTCTCAGCAACTTTGCCCTGGTGTTAATCAGGACTTGAAAACCTGTCCAAATAGTTTACTGGCATGTTCACCAGTTTGCAGAGCGAAATGTCAGTCCCATTTCAAGCTCAAGGCAGACAGGTCTTAACATGCTGATAAAAAAATATATCCGAAGGGAAACATGCTTGGTCCAGTGGCGAGAGGAGCAAACTGAGTCAGGGCTGCTGGGTTCTATTCACAGCCCAGATGTTAATTTTCTGTGTAACCTTGGAACATTGGAATTGCCAGACTGGATCAGACCCACAATCCATCTAGCCCAGCATCCTATCTCCCACACTGGCCATTACCAGATGCTTGAAAGGAAGGTTTAA
Source organism: Terrapene triunguis (assembly GCF_002925995.2). Taxonomy (NCBI): domain Eukaryota; kingdom Metazoa; phylum Chordata; order Testudines; family Emydidae; genus Terrapene; species Terrapene triunguis. Next base: position 3,306,522 of record NW_020664461.1, on the reverse strand, counting down.
GAACCCTTCAGGAAGCAGACATGAGGTAATTTGCTCCTCATCATCCTGATCTCTGAGTTAAAGATTGACTTAAGACCTGAAGCATGAGATTTTATATCCTTTCCACAAAATCATCATTAATTATAGCAACTCTGGATATTCTTTATGTCCATATAAATATCCAGTCCCTTTTTGAATCTTGTTAAGTTCCTGGCTTCAACTTTTTCCTGTGGCAAGGAGTTCCATAGTTCAATTATATGTGAGAAAGTATTTTCTTTTATCCATGTTGAGTCCCCCCCCCCCTTGGTAACATCACTGAATGTCCTCTTGCTCTGAGACAGGGAGAAAAGAAGTTCCCAATCTACCTTCTCTAGACCACACATTTTATATAGTTTTAACATGTTCTTTCTTATTAATGTCCTTTCTAAGGTCAGGAATCCAATTTTTTACTCTCTTCATAGGACAGTTTTTCCAGGCCCTTGATCATTCTCACTCTTCTCTGAATCCCATCTAGTTCTGCAATTTTATTTTGGATATTCCAGATAAGGTCAAATCACTGATTTATGTGAAGACGTTACAATATTCCCTTGGTGTTCACACCTCAACTGCTAGAAGAGTCTATAAGGTGCCACAGGACTCTGTCAATATTCTCTTTATTATTCACCATCCCATTCCTTATGCATCCTAATATCTTATTAGCCTTTTTTTTCTTTTTTACCACAGCAGCACACTGAGCAGAGGTCTCCATTGAGTTGTCTACAGTGTCACCCAGGTCCCTTTCTGGAGTTGATATAGTTGATTTACAACCCAGTAAGGTGTATGAGTAGTTTAAATTTTCCCTTTCAATGTGCATTATTTCACATTTATTGGTAGTGAATTGTTTGCCGTCCTGTTACTCATTCTCTCAAGATCCTCAGAGTTCTCAGAAACCTAAATAACTCATCTGCAAATTTTGCTACCTCACTAATCACCCCCTTTTTTAGATCACTAAGATATATTAAACACTGGACTTAAGAGTTCATGGTGCCTTGTGGCCCTAGCAGTTAACCTTTTGCCAAGATGAAAACTGACCATTTAATCCTACTCTGCTGTGTGTCCTAGCCAGTTTTCAAGACAATCATTCAGCCTCTGTGCCTCAGTTTCCCTACATGCAAACTGAAGTAATGCTCCTTACCTACCTCACAAGGGGGTTGTGAGGCTGAGTTCACCAGTGTCTTTGAGGCACTTTGAGATCCTGGGGTGGAAGGTGCTAAAGGAGGGCAAAGTTTAATTATCCTGATTGTCTAATTCAGTGGCTCTCAACCTTTCCGGACTACTGTACCCCTTTCAGGTGTCTGATTTGTCTTGTGTACAAATCAGTACACAAGTTTCACCTCACTTAAAAACGACTTGTTTACAAAATCAGACACAAAAATACAGAAGTGTCACAGCACACTGTTAGTGAAAAATTGCTGCCTTCCTCATTTTTACCATATAATTATAAAGTAAATCAATTAGAATATAAATATTGTACTTACATTTCAGTGTATAGTATATAGAGCAGTATAAACAAAACATTGTCTGTATTAAATTTTAGTTTGTACTGACTTCACTAGTGCTTTTTATGTCGCCTGTTGTAAAACTAGGCAAATATCTAGATGAGTTGATGTACCCCTGGAAGACCTCTGTGTATCCCCAGGGGCATATGTACCCCTGGTTGAGAACCACTGGTCTAATGTGTAAATCGGCACTGATCAAATAGAGCACAGCCTATCTCACCCTCCTGACTGGACAAAAGTATCTTGATCATGCCCCTAACATATCTGGGTAAAGTGGTGAGGTGAGGACTAGGAGGGGCCAAAATTAATTAGTGGGAGGAAGAAAGAGCTGCCGTCCTCTTGGTTAGGGTTGACCAGGTTGGGAATGCAGCAGGGCCAGCTTGATGGCCTAGTTTCCAAAGCCCTCCAAAAATGCTAGAGGTGACTTGAAGTGTGAGGGGGCCATATGACTGTGCCCCCCCACACAATATTTCTGCCTTCCATTTAGCACAAAGGTTTTCCAACTGTGGGGTACACCCATTGCCTTCTGCCAGGAGCAGGCCAATCAGAAGCTGGTGGGAGCCAAGTGGCCCGCTCGGGCCCTTGGCTCTCCGCGCACTGGGAGCCATAGCGCTGGCTGGCTGCCCCGCCCCCTGAGCTGGGCTGCCTCTGCATGGCTGGTGCTCGGAGCTGCGCCCGACACACACTTGTCTCTTCTCCAGCTGGCGACTCCCCCTGCACATGGAGCACGGTTGCCATGAGACGCTCCCCGAGGCGCTTGTTCGCCACTGCCCTGGCGTTCTTGGCTCTGCTGTTGCTCCTCAGCCCAGAGGCGACGCATGGGGGTCACATGCCCCCCCAAACCTTTAAATTATGCCCCCTCCACCATCAAGAGTTACCTGTCATTGCTGAACAATGCTGTTTAGCCTTTAGTGTTTATCTGCTGGTCTCTTGCATGCACAAAGAATTACAAACATGACAACCGATTTGCTAGTGCAACCAAAGAAAAGGAAGCTTTGTCCCAGAGACTTGCTGTTTAACCTGCTGCAACCACAAACAAGCTCTGTGTGATAAGAATATGCTGAAGGCGGGAAAGTCCTTCTTACTTGACGAACACTGGACTTCATTATGTTCCCGAAACATTTTGGTGCCAGTACTTTCCGACACAAAATGAGTGTGGCTGCAGCACAGCGGCTGTCTCAAAGCAATACTGCAGGGTAACAACAACAGCGGGTACTGTATGGGTATGTCTACGCTGCAATTAGACACCCATGCCAGCTGACTTGGGCTGCAGGGTTGTTTAAATGTGTAGGCTTCCAGCTCGGGATGCAGCTCAAGCCCTGGGACACTCCCACCTCACAGGGTCCTAGAGCCCAGGCTCCAGCCAGAGCCCAGATGTCTACACTACAATTAAACAGCCTTGCAGCGTGAGCCCAAGTTAGCTGGCATGGGCCAGCCGCAGGAGTCTAATTGCAGCGTAGATATATCCTATGTGTGTACATGCAAGCGGGGGAGAGATCACATCAGGCTGTAAGAGAGTGGGAAAGGAAAGGGTGTTGTTGGGAAAGGTTTCATAAAGAGACCTCACAGCAAAACTGAGAAACATCTAGACCTTTTCATGACAGATATACAAATTCTGTATCATTAACCTGCAGCGCAACAGATACTGATCATGATTAGATTACAAAACTAACAGTAACAAGAGAGCAGGGTTCTGTTAAATTCATTTGCTAGATATCCAAAGAAGTTATTTAGTTTCATATGTTTTCCCTTCATTATGACTCAACGCAACAAGATTAGCATTGGCATGAAACAGACCCTAGTATTGCAGTCAAGGTAAAAATATCCTGTTCCTACACATTTATCCACAGTGAAATCTAGCCATGGTCTTGTTGCCAAAGTGACAGCTAAGCATGCTGGTTCAACAGAACCAAGTTTATATTACACCTCTTTTTAGTGTTCTCCCCTGACCCCAGTCCCAGGAGGGTAGCCTCCTTGAAAGATCAGTTGCGCAGGAGCATGATCAAGCTGTGTGCACTGTGGCTCAAACACAGATTCCTGGTCAGGCTTGCGATAGCATAGCTTCACGTTACACGACAGAGCAAGCAAAATAATCCTTTACTGCACTGCAGCAAGGGACAACAGGAGCACAATTTAAGTAGTTTTGCTTCTGTGGGCACGACCTGAGTCCATGACAGCTTCCCTACAGGTTATCTATAGCTGTACTGTCAACCCCAAGCATTCAAAAGTCACGAGTCAGGCCCTAAAATACCATGAGATTTTGAAAAATAATAATTGCTGGCAAATAAACAGAACCTTTCTGGTTGTTAGCCTTTAGGATTCATGTTTTCAAGGTTTTTCCCTTTGAACAACAAATTAAAAAAAAATGTAATTGAGAACAGAGAGCCTTGGCAACCACAATACTCCTGCTGGGACTTTTATAAAGACACCAACTCAAAGAGTTGGCAACACTTTACAGAACGGCACGAGTGTCTGATTCAGCCAGAGTGCACACAGGAAAGCAAAATTGAACACACCATATAATCCCACTAAAATATACTTAAAGTGCAGGTCTAGCAGCTATGACAGCAGCAGAGTTTCAACACTGTCCTCTGCTGCACTGTTCATCCCCTCCGTAGTCACACAACTGTGGGCCAAGACTGAATTCAGGATCTCTGTCGACAGAACAATTCAGTTGAGTCACCTTCAGCCAGGCCATCCCACTCTTATCTGTTACACTACTCACCTATGCTATGACCTTATGTTACGCCTCAGGGCAGGTCTACACTATGGCAGGGATCGACGCTTTGAGATCGATGCACCGGCAGTCGATTTAGCGGGTCTAGTAAAGACCCACCAAATAGACTGCAGATCGCTCTCCAGTCCACCCCTATACTCTACCCTTGACGAGAAGAGTAAGGTAAGTTGACGGGAGATTTTCTCCCATCGACCCCCCATGGTGTACACCCCAGGGTAACTCTACCTAAGGTATATTGACTCCAGCTATGTTATTCATGTAGCTGGAGTTGCATACCGTAGGTCAACTTACCGTGATAGTGTAGACATAGCCTCAGTTAAATTAGACACAAGGTAAGTGAAGTAATATCTTTTACTGGACCAACTGGTGGAAGGGACAAGCATTCGAGCTACACAGAGCTCTTCCTTAGGTATAGGGAAGTTAACCAAAGTGTCTGAGCTAAATACACGGTGGGACTGATTGTTAAACATAAGGGGTTAAGAACATAAGAACGGCCGTACTGGGTCAGACCAAAGGTCCATCCAGCCCAGTATCCTGTCTGCCAACAGTGGCCAATGCCAGGTGCCCCAGAGGGAGTGAACCTAACAGGCAATGATCAAGTGATCTCTCTCCTGCCATCCAACTCCACCCTCTGACAAACAGAGGCTAGGGACACCATTCCTTACCCATCCTGGCTAATAGCCAGTAATGGACTTAACCTCCATGAATTTATCCAGTTCTCTTTTAAACCCTGTTATAGTCCTTGCCTTCACAACCTCCTCAGGCAAGGGGTTCACACTCACTGAGCAGTTAAGGGATAGCAGGTAGTATACAAATTGTGTAATAAGCCATAAAACCAGTGTCTCTGAGAAGTCCACATTTTTAGTTTCCAGCACAGTTATGAATTTAAATTCTCAGGCTCATCTTTTGAAGGTATTATGCAGGTTTCATTTGAAGATGAGAACTGAGAGGTCAGATATGGAGTGATTGCCTTGTGAAAAGTGTTTGTGTCTTATTTTTCTGTATAAGTTCATTCAAGAGCATAGTGATTGTCTGGTTTCACCCATATAGTTGTTGCTGAGGCATTTGATGCACAGAAGTTGGTCCAATAAGAGGTATTACCTCACCTACCTTTGTCTCTCTCAGATCCTGGGAACAGCATGGCAACACAGCACTGCCAACAAACCTTATTTATAACACACCTTAAATACAAAAGTATTGGGCGAGGATTACAGTGGAAACAGAGCAGCAAGTCAAGCAATGGTACAAACAGTATTTCTCATTTGGTAGCAAAAATGTCAATGCAGTACAGCACTAGCATTAAGAAGGTGGGGAAAAGGACAGTATGTTTTGAAAGGACATTTAAAATGATGAACTGGGTGAGAAGTGAAGAATGGGAAGCGCTGGAGAACTGGAACTATGAAAGAAAAAAAACATTTCGCAATAGCAGATGCAGAATGAATAGCAGCAAGAAACTGAATGGAGGGACTGGGAAGGGAGGAGGGGAGGAGAGGTACCAGATTGAGTGACAGTTGATCTTACAGTGTAGCACAGAGATGGTAAACTAAGAAGGGGATGTTAAAGATAATGCCTGACTGCATGATATGGAACAGCACTGAGTGGCTGAAGCATGGGTTTGGGCAAGCAAGCATAATAATACCAAAGAACTACAGGCATTAAACTACAAATGCATGGCTCAGGATTTTGGCAGCATCAAGGGTAAGAAGCTTGCAGACCCACATCATTCCTAATGCTAGAGGTAAGTACAAATTAATCCTTGTGTTTAATAATAAAGGTAAGATTAGCTCTTTTTACACACTGGACATTATGCATATAAAAAAAAGTTTTAAAATAGCCCATTTTAAAGGAAAACCAAGCACAATGTTCACTTTCCATATTTTAACCAGACATCCATCAAATTCATCAGCCTCTGTGATTGACTAGACTCAAGACCGGGGGTCTCAAAGTCCCAGCTCACGGGCCATCTGCGGCCCAAGAACCTCCCCACTGTGGCCGGCAGAGGGAAGACCCAGGCAGCCATGCTGCCGGCTCTTGTCTGCTGCAGGTGCCACCCCCCGCAGCTCCCATTGGCTGGGGGAGAAGGACAGCGATACCATCACTAGTCGCTGGGCAGAGTCAGCATCACTTTTTTCCACAATGAATATTAACAAGTCAAAATACCGAACACAACTATCTGATGAAACCTTCAGGATTGCAGCAAAGTGTGCAACTGCTCAGTCACGGAGGCCAAACATCAACAAACTGACAGAACTGAAGCGTTGCCAGGTGTCTGGCAAACACTAACAACTCTCTAGTAGGCAAAAAATTGTATAAAGTCGTATGACAGTTTTATTATTTCTAAGAAATTCGAAATCAAAAATACAATATAAACATTTTCTTTTCTGAACACCATCTTCAGTGACGTTATTGGCCCGCTGGGAGGATTTGAGGCCTGGCACAGGCCCTAGGGTAAATTGCTCTCCTCAGGACTCTTGTCTGCAAGACAACGAGGCTATTCTAGCCAGCCAACCTACCCTTCTGCCCCAGCAGGCATAATTAGCTCCGTGGACTGGGCACCTACCAGTTTTTATAACTGCTTTATGCAGGCTTGGAATACCAAACACCATTTTAGCATAAGCTCAGATATCAGCGAATACAAACTGCCATGCTGTAGCTCAGAGTACAGGCTTGGTTTTACTGTTTTTAAAGTTCATCGAAAAAGTTCTGCCTTACTATTTAAGAAATGTACAATTTAAAACTAAAATGTACAGGCAAGCCATCTAGTCCAAGCTGCTCGAGGCAGTGATCTTATCTCTTACATGTCAGAAATGCCTACCACGCTGCTGGCACCACACAAATCATAAATAATCAAGGATGAAAAGCTCACATTGGATGTTTGAATTTGGGAGGTGCCAGGACACTGGGGGACAAGGAGGGACCCGCATAACCCACTGCTGAGGGTGTGTGTTACACAAGTGCATTGCAGGGCATTAGATGTGATGAAGTTACCTATGTGGAAGTCATGAAAAGAACTGTAACAGAGCACATCATAGCAATGGGGTGGAGCAGGCAAGTACCCCTCTAATATGAAGCTAAAGAGACCCTGCACAAGGGATCACAGAGGGGCCCAATCAGGGGATTAAAAAAAAAAAAAGTTAATTATCGAGCCCACAGTCCTAGTATGCTGTAGGAAGTTGCAGCCATTTATAGTAGTTGGCCAGACTTTCTGGTGTGATCAGACAGGCAATGTGACCTAATGGTTGAGCACAGGACCAAAATCCAGGACATCCAGAGGTGTATCTGTAGCTCTGCCAGCAGTTCACCTGTGGCCTTGGTCAGGTCAAATTCGGTGTCTCTTGCCCATCTCTAAAAGAGGTAGTTGTGTGGGCACACGCGTGGAGGGTATTTACTTTACAAGGGGGTCACACAAATCAGTTTGCACTGCTCTGTGAAGTGTTACATAATGGCAACAGTAGTCAGCACCCAGATATAAAAAGTGTGTGGGAAGGTGGGGAATGGAAAGGAAAAAAGTGTCTTCCTACACCTTGCTCAATAGCTCCAATATCCTCTCTAGTCAAGATTTGCCCAATTCCATCCTTTCCCCTTTTTCCATGATGTTCCAGCTAACTAAAATTTGTTTGTTCATTTACTGGCCTGATAGCTAGAAACAATTTACTATAGACTAGGTTTCAGCTGCTGGTGTATGGTAGTAACAATGTACATTTTTGAAGAAAGGCTTGAGGAAGCTCACTACATATTCATATCCATGCTTAAAATATTCCAGGAAATGAGTTTATTTTGCTGGAGCCGGAAAACACTCCCAGTATATTTATGCAACTGACCTTGATAACCATTTTTCCTGTCATTATAGTAATAGAAAAACAGAAAGAAAAAACAGTCTAACCAACAAAAGCAAACTTTATAATCTGCATGCACCACCCATCTGGACCAAGTAACAACCCAGATTTAGGCACAATGAAAATAAGAATGTTAGATATTGCAAACTCATACTGGAATGGAGTGATTGCATATGCATGGAGGAGACAAAGTACCTTATTGCTGTCACAGGCAATAGCAAGAGCAACTCTACATTGAGACTTCAATCAGTTCAGCAGAAGCAGAACCCGACCTCTATACCCAGAGTGTACTAACTCCCACTAGGCAGTATCAATTCTTGAGCAGTGATAGTGCCCTGCACAGTACAAATAGAGGAAGATTTAATTTCTGCCCCAGAATCTTATTGGTAATTTCTACCAGGGTGGCTAAAAATTGGACTTTTTAAAATGTTTGTTACTTAAAAGTAACCTAGGAGACTGTCTCATTTTTAAGAGACTTAAGCAAGTAGGAACTTAAAATCCACTTCTCTTAAGCATATTTGACAATTTTCCAAGGCTGACCTGAAACAAATCAGTTTAATTCATTGACTTCAGTTAATCCCGCTGTTTAATGCATCATTTAGTTGTAAAGGTGAAACATGTTTTGATAGAAGTTTGTGTATCCAAAACATTTAAGGGTGCTTTGTTTAATTTTATATGCTGATGTGTTTAATTAAATTGCAGTTACCATCCTTATGCAGCTTGACACAAATCATGAGCAAAAAGTGAATTATGTAGTAAATGAGTAATGATCATCACCATCTTATACTACAATGTACAGTTAATAAGAATTGGAAAATATTAAGCTATATAATTGCTTAAATAAATGCATGTAGTTTTAGCGTACCCTCCTAGGTAGCAAAAAGAGATACCACAAAGAGGTAGTGTAAAGGATATATTTAGTTGTAAATCAATGTTTTAATAGTTATGTCAATCATTGAGAATGCATGTTTCTCTAGAAAATAATTGGAGTACAAATGGAAAAGTGGATTATATCACTGATTTAAAATGAGACTTTCCATTTGGTGATTTAAATCATGCTTTAAATTGCGGATTAAAATAGATTTAAATCATTCCACCTGATTACTACACAGTAATATATATCCATCATATGCACACACATGTGCACACGTTCACACTACCACCATCATCACACTGAAATAGATCTATACACCTGAGCACTTCCACTCAAGAGAAGCACTAGAAGTAGGGACTCCTGGATTTTACTCCTGTATCTGCCACTCGCCTCATGATCTCATGCAAGTAAGTTACTCAACCTGTGTCTCAGTTTACCCATCTGCAACATGAGTGTGATAAAGGATCTGTCTACACTGCAAAAGCTACCACATGTTAAAATGCAACAGTGCCTTTTACAATTTAAACCGTTTAGTCCAGCCTATGTAGACCAGGACCAAGATAGGTTAACCATGCTGGGCCATAATCCAAATCCAAATCCAGTAGCGTCTCAAAGCACTAATACTTTTTGCAGTTTTGTGTAGACATACCCCAATAATCACCTACCTATATAGAGTGTTGGGAGACAACTGATGTTTGTGAAGTACATGGAGGTTCAGGATTAAGGTGGATATACACAAGTACAAATATTAAAGGCCTCGTCTATTAGATCTCTGTTACGTACTGATTTAGGTGATGTAAAAGAAAATTTAGAAAGTGTAAATGACTTGACAACAGTGTTTGTAGTTAAGAGTATATTTACAGTGGAAGAAAAAATGGTAAAATTGCTGAAGAATATCAGAAAACAGGACATGCCAAAAGATGCAGGAGATAGCACTGATATTAGATATATGCAAGGACAGTAGTATCCAGTCAGGATGAACTACCAATACACACCAGGTAACGGAGGAAAATCTAACCCTGAAAATTTAGCATACAGATTTATTTCCCCCTCTCTTTCAATGGTCAAAAAGCTTATTGCTTCTCAGACCTATTAAACTAAATAATAATTGTTAAAGATGCTAGGTAGTTACAATGCCAGATTTTTTTTTTGTCCTTTGAGATGAGTGAGACTGACTGGACTGGTAAACTAAGAACTGGATTTAGTTTCAAAAGGCTGAATACAAAAATATCTTGTACTAGAAGGGGGGGAGCGGGAATACAATGGAATTTGCTGTTCACAGTTCAACTCTTATCTGCTTCTTATCTTAATTTCTTTCACTGCTGAAACATAACAGGAAAGTGATACCAAACGCTGGCAGCCAGAAATGAATTTCAATGGGTCACTTGGAGAGAGAAGTCAGGAAGGAGGGAGAGTTTACCATGAGCGGCACATTTGGCAGGCCTGGTGCAGAACATCAGTTTATTTAAATACACTTCTACCCCTATATAACGCGACCCGATATAACACAAATTCGGATATAACGCGGTAAAGCAGGGTTCCGGGGGGGGGGGAGGGGAGGAGGAGGCTGCGCGCTCCAGCGAATCAAAGCAAGTTCAATATAACGCGGTTTCACCTATAACGCGGTAAGATTTTTTTGGCTCCCAAGGACAGCGTTCTATCGGGGTAGAGATGTATATAACTGTCTCAAAAAAGGTCCTTCATGCAGAATTACAGAGAAACTGAGGAAACAAGTTACCAACAAATTCCCACAGAGCAGTAAGTCCACTAAGTAAATCCAATACATTCTGGCCAAGCTTTTCAAAAACAGGAGTCTAACTTTAGCTCCCAAGTTCATATTTAGTTACCTAAATAAGAGGCCAAATTTTCAACAATGCTAAGCACCCAGCTCCCATTGAAGTAAGTGGATACTCAACACTTTTGAAAATCTGGCCACTTATTTAGGTGCCTAAAGATGGACTTGGGAGTCTAAAGTTAGTCTTCTATTTTTGAAAACCTCAGCTTCTGTCTTCAAGTCAGTGTTATTTTAGTGTGTCCAATTATAATGCTTTCATTCCATGCTGTTTTCAATTTAAAGCAGTTTTTCTTCTTTACTATAATCTACTTTCTTCTCCCCACTCCCAGCCAGGTCTTGCAAGTTTGTCTGAGCCTTGCTGATTCCTTGTTTCTTCCACTCCAGCATTATACTCAACAGCATCCTTTTGGTGCAAGGAGACTGGATACAACTCTTCTCAGTCCATTTATGCCACCTAAACAGTTGGTCACTGACTGACTGTAGGAATTCCTCTTTCCCCACTAGCTTTCTGAATTGACAGTGCTCCCATTCCCTATGGGGCTCAGGGAGCAGATGGCAACTAGAAGTCAAATTGGAGTCCCTTGTAGGCCATCCAGAGCATTCCACCTCTAGGAGAATGGGACAATGCAAAGTTTGTGTTTTGAGGTTTGTTAAATTTGCAGGCTATTAGTTCATAGTGTCCTGCTTTCTGAGGAAGAATGAATTAGTGATGTAGTCATGTCAAGTGACAGAAGGAGAAACTTAAGGGAGAGAAAATACAGATGGAACTTACAACTTTCTTCCCCAAAACACAGCTTTGGTGCTTCACTCCAAAGAAACCTCAAACCGTTTGTATTTAAGAGAACCACGCTTTGGGCCCAATCCTGCAAAACACTATTACACGTGTTTAATTTTAAGCATCTGCATCCATAAAAGTTAATGTGACTACATACAAGCATAAATAGGAGCAGGCCTTAAGCTGTCAAAACAGATATACACACAATGAACCAATGGCTTCACAAGAATAGTTTAAATTAATTCTGAAATGTGCATTGTAATCAATCTTGTGCATTTCTGTATAATTTTTTAAAAATCAGCATAACTACAAGGAAACTCTCCCACATATGCGGTATGTGAAAAATATCACTGAGAATCTGACTTATGTTAATAGAAGGAAACTCAGAATTCTGACTAAGCAGTGCTCTATACTACAAACCTACGTTAGTATAACTACGTCACTCAGGGGTGCGGCACCCTGAGCGACACATTTATATTGACTAAACTCCCATTGTAGGCAGCGCTATGTCAACACAGCTACTGCCTCTTGGGGAGGTGGAGTACCTACGCCAACGGGAGAACGTCTCCCGCCAGTGTCAGTAGCATTTTCACACTACAGTGACACAGCTGCACCACTGCAGCACTGCTAAGCGTAGACAAGCCCTATAACTCCCTTCTATCCTCAAAATCATGACACTGAGCAGGCACACCAGCTCTCCTATAACCACATCAGGGGAGCTTTGAGCAACGAGTGATTCTGCATACCATGAGTCCAATCCAGTGTGGCCAACTCATGCAATATTTGGTGTTTTTCTTAACGTCCCAGCTCCTCAAGGCCTGTAATTGAGATTCTTAACTTTCATTTTTAGGAAAAATTATGTTTAAGCCTCACAGTTGTGGAAAAAGCTGGAAAAATGTGATCCAAGTGTAAAGGGCTCAAACCCAGAAGTCAAATAAAACAACCTGTTTTTGTTTTTTAAAAAAATCATGATTTTTTTTTTAAACCCAACCTCATGCTTCGGGGTGGGGGGGGGAAGAAGAGAAGAGAGAGGGTCTGACTTGTCATGCTTAAACACTTGGCGATAGCAATGCTGCAGAGACTTTACTTAGTCAAAACTCCCAGACACCTTTGTTCATTTTGCTTGCATGAGAACTGCAGGGTCAGGGATTACGCGCATGCTACAACATCTGGGTGCAAGGGGATGAACTGACAACAGAGTTTCAGCCAGAACTCTGAATTTCCTGCCTTTTGTTAGTTAAAGCCTGGACATTTCACATACCAAAAATATCCATTTAAAACCACATGAAGTGTATCAAGCTGTGTTTGGGGACTGAAGTCTTTCCCCCCACCCCTTCTTTTAAATAGTTCACAAAATATTTGGTTCCCAAGGAAAATAATATAAACAAAGTCTAGAATAAGTACTTTGTTTTAACTTCAGTGAAACAACACTTCACTGGATTAGACACGCTGGGGTTGTTCTGTGTTGCAAAATGAGTCAAAGATTGAAAGGTACACCGTTCGGTTTTAAAATGTCACGTTTTAAAAATAAGTGTCCTTACTTGTGCGCTACCAATACCCCTCCTTGGCGGGTGGGACAACGCACTCTAGCTACCTGCGGGGGAGCTTCTACAAACACCAGAGAACTGCTCCTGTCCTGGTGTGTCCCCCACCCCAGATCCTCTCAGTGGTGGACCCCAGCCATGTTCTTCCCCCATCCCTGGCAGGGTGAGACAACACATTCCAGCTATGTGAGGGGCAGCTCCCATAAGCTTGACCTTAAGTTTATTTATTTATTTTATAACCTTGTCCATTTGCCTCTGACCCATCGCTCACCACATTCCTCTTTTGGGCTGTAGCATCTGTCCACCTCCTTCCTCTCGCTGACTATTTGCTCCACTTCCCCATCCTAGTCATCCTCATCCTGCTAAATTTCCACCGGCTCTACCTGCATCTGTGCTCTCTCCATCCCAATCTCCCCGCTCCTCCCAGCACAAATCCAGGTCTCTCATCCACACCATCCTCTGCCTCCTCACCTCTGGTGACATTTGCCCAAAACGTCTTCTGTAGCTTTCACAGAGGCGGGAAGCTCGCTAGAGCTGCAAGAGCGGGACAGCAGAGTTTGTGGCGGAAACTGTGCGGCTCAGTTCACGATGGCCGAAAAACGGTGGGAAATGGTTAGATAAAAGAGTAGATAGAAAGATGGGAGGACATGAGAGGTGGATTCATAGTACCAGGAGAGAGGCGGTGCACCGTATTGCACCATCTGCTGGCAGTATAGCGTCTGCCGTAGCTTTCACAGAGGGAGGAGCGAGTGACGATACACACCCAGAAACACCAGCAAGAATGTTTTTGCCCCATCATGCACTGGGAGCTTAACCCAGAATTCCAATGGGCGGCGGGGACTGCGGGAACTGTGGGATAGCTTCCCACAGTGCACCGCTCTGACATTCAATGCTAGCCTCGGTACTGTGGACGCACGCCGCCAAATTCACGCGCTTTAGTGGGAACACACAACACCGAATGTATAAAATCGCTTCCGAAAATTTGAATAGAATAAATTTGAATTAATTTCGTACTGCAGACGTACCCTTAGTCAGGAAGTGGAGAACACAGACTGCAGATGTAAATACATTCTGCATGTTTTTCAGCACCCTTGTACAACCGTTCACACAGGACAGATTTAGCAAGTACTTGGCCACAGAGGCACCATGACTTGTAGGTTCATTTCCCCTTTACTACTACTCCTGCAGTAAAGTTAAATAACTTCAGGTTTATAAATAAAACAAGATTAGACTAAAGAACTAAACATGTCCTAACATCTACGTCAATTTATTGTAACATAAAAAAATTGCTCTTTTAAAAAAAATTACTGCAATAATCATCATACTGAAATTCTCTGATGGAAAGTGCTATTAGAAGTGCAAAGCCCTTTGCAAAACAATGGAATAACTCTTCCAGCACCACTGGAAGAGGCATTAATCCTATTTTACAGCAAGGAAGACAGTCACAGAGATTAAATACTCAACTAATCTCTTGAACATCAGAAATGTGTATTACTCTCAGAACATGCAAGTGAGCATATTTCTTGCCCTTCTCTCCCACGCCCTTTTTGTGTTGTCATCGCCTCATTTGTTCGTTTCCTCACTTAAGGCCAGATTGCGACAGGCCCCGTACGTGAATGCAGGGGAAGTCCTAGTGCAGCTTGCACAAGAGTGTCTCAACTGCAGTCTTCGGAGTCCATCCTGATGCGGTCATGAGATACATGAACTATTTTGCTTTGTGCATAATTATCATTAATCTCGCCATAGGGCCAAACTCTGGGGTCTAGCCAAACTGCCCACCCAATCTTTGAGCCATTATGTGCAAGCGTGAACCCCCTGCACGGAGTTAGAGCAGCCTGAGAGCTGCTCTTTCTTACACAAGCTGCTAATGACCCCAGAGGAACAAAACGGCAGTGGAGGATTGACACAACATAAGAGTAATCTTGCCACAACCCTCTTTCCTCCAGCCCTATGCTCGAAGCAGACGGAAGAAGTAGCAGAATAGGAGCAGCTACTCCCGCTTTGTCCCACCGGAAGATCCCCAATGCACAGGCATGATCCTCCTGGAACTAGATACACTTGCTCTATGGCCAGAATCCACCTGAGGTGCAGTACAAGGTGGCCATACTGCACTAGAGATTATTTAGCAAATAACTATCTGTCTCAGATCACACCCATCACCCTGGTGTCAGAGTTCACAGGCTTTTCAGTTTCACTCTGGAGAGGCCTAGTTTTCTTATAGATACTGGTCTATGCCACACACCCCCAACCACCACTGCCATTGCTACTGTACCAGATGCAGGAATTACCTGTTTTCCTTTATGTGAAAAACAGAAATAAAAAACAAGCAGAAACTGCAACTGTAACAGGAAACCTAGAAAGAACTGAATCAAAGAAAAAACAGGGTATGCAAATAAAGATTTACATTATTAATCCAAAACTCACACTGTGCATTGGCTTGTAGATCATAGGGATCATTTTAATCCCAAATTTAATCAACAGAATTTTACACATACTTAAGAGTTCTTACAGAACTTGTACAACAGTTCTGCTGAGGCATCACAGAACTGGGCGGTGTTTAAAAAAAAAAAAAAAAGGCGGGGGGGAGAGACAAACTGCCCTCTGGCAGCAGCATTGTATGCTATTCCTAGCCTTTTTAAAGGGAATTTCTGTCTTTTAGAACACTGTAATCCAAAATTCACTCCCTTAAACTAAAACGAGACTGTTTAGGATTAACAGGTAAATTCTCATAGTTTAGTCAGCAAGAAGTTCCAAGAGAAAGTTTCCATAGCCAATCTTCCCTTTCCTCCTGGTGAGCAGAGCTTGGATTAGTTACATTCGCAACAACTGCAAAAAATCCATGACACCCTGAGGTAGACATCCTGCCACTCTGGTCAAATCTCCAAAACCAGCACAGTTTATAAAGCTATATATTATATAACTCCCCCAACCAAGTATATTCAAACTAAAGATTCCAAGTCATTTGGCTAATTAAAAGTACAAGACAGTAAGGTATACAACCAGTCTTAATGCTAGTTTGCAAGCTTTATAGCAGTACAGGCTGGCTGTAGGCAAGCATAGCCAGGAGGAAAAGAATCAATGCCATGTATAAAAGTAACAAAAACTCATCCTTTACTGGTGAAGAATGACTGCCAAACACCAGATTCCTGTTTCTCAAAGGGCTTAGGCAGTTACTAAGACGAGCTGCATGAAATATGTGCTAAAATATCTCAAGAGATTTCCACTACTAAGCACTTGGATCACTGGAAAAAGACTTGCACAAGCCAAAGAGAAAATTCATGCCAAAGGAGGAATGTGTGTTTAACTGCAGTAACATGGTAGCTTTGTGATGTGATTATTTTAGGAGTCAGGGTTCTGTTCAAAAATGTGTCAGAATAGCACAATACTTCACCAGGGAAGGGGGAAAAAGGACCAAAAGTTTTAAAAGGGTAACGTTTAGATGTTTAATCTTACTATAGGGTCAAGTGAAGGGCCCTCCCCTTTCCCTTCTGTCATTTTGGTTTTGCTGGAGATGGAGCTTTTAGTGCGTGCCTGACAAGTACATATTTCTAATAGGGTAAATTTGGGTGTCTCTACTTCCCTTTTAATTTCCCTTTTCTTGTCTCCACCCTTTGCCACCTCCTAGCTTTCTTTCTTTTATTATTGCAATACTCTGGGCTCACCTCACTGAAGTAGGGAACTACTGCTATTCTCTTCTGTTGCAGAAACAGCACTGTCACCCTTTTGAAGAACTAATACTAACCTGAAGGAGAGGCTGCTGCAGTACTGCAGAGGAAATACTCCCACGACACAAACCGACTGTTTGGTGAACAGTTGGCTATCGGGACATGATGGGAAGAGTGCTGGAGATCCAGTGACGCTAAGTTGCCTCCTGAACTGAGCAAGAATAATGGCCCTTGTGGATTCTACTTCTTTTCTATGAACTGACTGTAACCAACAGGGGAATCTGTTTGTATGATCTATGAATTCTGTGTGAGATTATGAACTCTGTACGTATCTTTGCCAAGCAGCCAATTCCATTTTGAATGTGCAACCTTTTACCTTCTCGAGTGTCTGTCTGCCTCCACATTGGGCTGAAATAGTAAAAGCAGAATAGAAGAGAGAGTAATTGACGTGAAATGCTCTACCACTGAAATGAAATTGCTCTAGAGAATAAGATAGCTCCTACCCAGGAGAACTGGGTTTGTCTGAGAAGAGGTTGCCTTGGCAACAAAGTCGCCTGGCAGGGGTCTCTGGTCACCTGGGGAAGCTGGAAAGGGAGTCACCTGACAGAGAAGACTGGAAGGGAGGAACAGATCTATAAGGGATCTTTGGCCCCTTTCAGCAGCTCAAGCTGATAGGCGCTGATGCAGCCTTGAGGCAGGCAGGGGAAACTCTTCTGGCTTGCCTGAGCCCAGATGGTCCCCAAGGACTCCCAAAGGAAGGGTGTGCTCGAGAGGGACATTACAGTTAGGATGCATATTGTTTTCTAAATTATCAGTACTGTCTTGTGCTTTATATGACTAAATATAAAACAGCAATGGTATTAGAATCTGTGCAAAGTGTCTCTGGGTGAGTTATATGCTTCACAATTGCCACGTGCCTCCTGAAGAGAGTTAAACAGCAAACCAGAAAGTACTCAC
The DNA here is from genome assembly GCF_002925995.2 of Terrapene triunguis. Taxonomy (NCBI): domain Eukaryota; kingdom Metazoa; phylum Chordata; order Testudines; family Emydidae; genus Terrapene; species Terrapene triunguis. Next base: position 3,288,822 of record NW_020664461.1, on the reverse strand, counting down.
CTTGGAGTGGAGTTCTGGGAGAGGGTACATTTAAAGTGATGGGGGAGTCTGAGCCTGGGGGCCAGTCAGCTGGTCAGCGAGTTCCAGTTCTCAGGAGGGGGTGCCAGACAAAGGGTCTGTGCCTGAGAGTGTGCCAAGGGAGCTCAAGATTGGAGCAGTGGCCAGGCACTGATCAGGCCCCAGGGGCTTAAAACACTCAAGAACGCAGTGGATGGGTCCTTTCACAGCAGTGATGTGTGGCCGGCACAGGAAGCCTGAGACAGTGGCACAAATCCAGTCAATCTGGACATTCAAATAGGTAGGCCAATCTCCCTGATCATTGGGAAAACGAAGGATGTTGATGTGCTCTGGAACCCCTCGCATAGAATGGCCCTAGAACTAATGCAGACCCACAGGGGTTTTCGTACCTGTCGATTTTTCTTGGAATCCTTGTGTATTAGGAAAAGAATAAATTTTGAGAGTCTCAAAGCCCCCCGAGATGCATAATGATCACTAAGAATTGCATTACCTGTCATGACTCTGCTGTAGCCTGTGGATTTGACGAAGGAGAATCAAGTGGTGCCTAGCTGTCTCCCCAAATCAGAGCCAAAACCCCATTCAAGGTTTTCCAAGGGGAAGTGGAAGCATGCCTGAGGAGGATAATCAATTGCAGGTTCATCTTTGCTCATGGAAGCAGAAGAGAGCATGGAAGCCTTGGCTATTAGATGTTTAATTTGTAAGTTAACAACAATTCTGGGAAGTAGGAGCTTTTTATATTCTCTCCTCCCAATCAGGGCTTGGCTCCAGCAGTAAATTATAAGTACTATAAATAAAACTACCCCGCCACCCCGAGACCTCAAATCCCACTGATTACATTTAAAACTTGCCTAGAGTGGAGATGGGGAGGGAAAGTGATTCCCAGTCAATGCAAACAGACACACTGGAGACAAAAAACATTCCCTACCAAAGCAACAAAAACTTCCATTAGCACTAACTGGAATTATGAGCACAAAATATAAAATAAGGATCCACAGAGCAAGGGGCGAGGGGAATTCTGAACTGCTACATAACAGCATTCTTCTCTCAAGACAAATGACAGAAGATTATGATTGATGGGAGTAAAAGTAGCAGTGTCTTGTTCAATAAGCTATTCAAATATAATGTGACAGAACAATCCAATAGGAATCCCCTTGTCTGAGATGAAAATTAACGTGTCTGGAAGTATTTGCATTGTAAACTGTTTTTCCTGAAGCTTAGTACACAGTTGTAAAAAACACCTCCTTAAGTTGAAACTGTGCACAGGTTCAATTAACCCCTTTAGGTTTTCTTTTAAAAAAGAAATGTCTATAGCAGCACTTAATAGATTTTCCTTGTAATGCTTTTTGGCACACCTATACGCATTAACACCCCCATCTTCCCATACTACAGGCTGCCAGCACATATTGCAGCAGAGAGCAGTGCTGCAGCACTTGGAGGACTCAGGAAGCATTTCACACTTCAACACTCTTCCAGGAACCTGAGAGTGCAACATCTGTAAAGCATACTACACAAAGTGATTAGTGTGAAGAACTGCTGAGCAGAGGTAGAATCTACACTCAGCCAGGAAACCACTGAAGGGACATCAACTGCACTAGAAGGCTTATTTCCCTACTTTTCCCCAGCATCTCCCACAGTTTTTCCCTCAGGACTGTAAGCAGACACACACACACAGCATCTTACAGCCATGGTTGCCTCAATGGATCTGGGACTCCTGAAACACCTAACCCATAGGGCCCAGTACTGATGCTAACAGTACAGGCTTCCAGGTAATTTCCCCAGACATTGGAGGATGGAATTACAAGGACTGGCTGAATGAGTTAGCAACAACACAATGTCCGCAATGGGGAGAAATTTTTGTACACTGGACTGGTGGTAACAAGCCCAGTGTTGCTACCATCTGGCACAATCGACGCTTGTAAAATGCCTGGGGATGAGAGTCATGTGTTTGTGTGGCACTGTGCAGACGCTGCAAGCTCAAAATGTCCCAACCAACAGTTTATAGCATTATTTTTTCATCTGACGTACACAAGGCTGCCGGGGCTTCAGTTTCCCGTCAGCAATGCTGCACTGCGAATATATAAAACTCAGAGTGTGTGTAAAATGGTTTCATATATCTTCAGCATGAAAAGCATTTTATAAAAATCTTACTGGTCCCTTACTCAGAGCCTCATCAGAGGAATCATTGCAAGGGACTTGGAGAAAAAGTTGCACAAGGACGGTGAACACTTAATGAGTGGCTGCTATCTACTGAATGAAGCAAATCCAGATGTCCCCCTCTGCACTCTACAGCCCTGTTGTATTAAAGCATCAGTTCCACTTTCCAAATGTTTTTAATGGTGTGCTTGCAAGGGTACATACTGTACTACTGCTCAAAAGAGATGCCACAGCTTCCAGTCTGAATAGCACATTGAACACATTCAATATTGATTATGCTGTGGAATTATAACATATCCAGAGTCCCAGTCCAGTCCAATTAATTCGTTTTATATTTTGGAAACCCCATGCATTAGCAGACAGTTCTTTCCATTCTTGGCCAGACAGTTTTCAAACAAAACCCATTTCTGAGGGGGACAATTAAAAACGAGTACAAATGCTGCCAAAAAGAAACAAAACAAAACCAAGCACCAGAATATCAACACTTTCCACAAGCAGACAACTTATGTTCTGCAGATCTCAGCGTGCTCAGATTCTTGTATGATCAGACATGTGGAAAAAGTTTTGTTAAATGTAACACTACTTGCCACCTGCCAGCAGTAAAGTGCTAGATACTGGTAACACAGATCCTGAACAGCCAGAGGACGACCTCTACAATTCTCAGAGCTACTCTAACTGATTTTACGGCTACTTCCCTCCCACTTGATGGTATTTGCATGCCTCAGGAAAATTAATGTACACTACACTACATTTGCTAGAAGGCCTCAGCTTTCTTCAGATTACAATTTGTCACAGGAACAAATACATACAAAAATAAATTAGACATGATTAAATTATTTGTTCAGATGTTAATTTTAAATCTTCAGAATCATAGAACTGGAAGGGACCTTGAGAGGTCATCTAGTCCAGTCCCCTGCACTTGTGGTAGGACTAAGTATTATCTAGACCATCCCTGAGAGGTGTTTGTCTAACCTGCTCTTAAAAATCTCCAATGATGGAGACTCTACAACCTCCCTAGGAAATTTATTCCAGTGTTTAACCACCCTGAGAGTTAGGATGTTTTTCCTGATGTCCAACCTAAATCTCCCTTGCTTCTTGTGATATCCCCAGAGGTTAAGAAAAACAATTTTCTTCCTCCTCCTTGTAACAGCCTTTTACATACTTGAAAACTGTTATGTCCCCTCTCAGCCTTCTCTTTTCCAGACTCTTTTCCAAACTGTTATCCTTCTGAAAATATAACAATTGCTCCCAACCACAGTAGAAGTGTAGGTCCTCTGTACTAAACAGATTTCATGACAAAATATTTTATTTTATTTTTAAGCAGCTTTCAGAGTCTGGAAATAGATGTAATTAATTTAGAAAAATCTTCAGTGCTGTCGGAGTTCGAAGGCCTCCATCTATCCAAAGAACAGATCCTGCACAGGTCGCAGTAGGGTTGCCAGCCATCCAGTTTTCACTCAGACAGTCCGGGTTTCAGTTTGTGTCTCCAAGTGCCATTTGACAAGTCCTGATGTCCAGTTTTTTTATCCGTGGGGGAAGAGGTGGAGCAGCGGTGGGGCCTCGGGATTCCGGTTACCAGCCATCAGAAAAGTGGCAACCCTAGGCTGCAGTAATGGAAGATGCCGCTTGCACTGCCTCATCCATGCCCTAGAAAGCAGTGGCCTCTTAAGATAACATAGTTCAACCTCTGTGTCCAGTTCAGTCCTGGACAGCTCTCCTGAGAGTGCCAATAAGGACAGAGATTAGAATCAGCCAAGCTGGTGGATTTTGTTAAATGGGACACGTTAACCAGAAAATGGAATGACACCAATTTATTTCACATAAACTAGTGAACGGCCACCAGATGGTAGTTTAGTTTTGGTCACTACTGTCACCCTGGGCTGTACTGGAACTCGTGGCACTAGAGGTAAAGAATATGTATCCTACTACCAATTCCCTTAGCCGTTCACTTCTGCCCGTTCCCCAAGCCCCAGAAATTCCTTTAAGCTATGTGACCAGTATTGCTCACAATATTCCAGAAGGGGGAACGACAGTATAACTGGCAAAACTTGGATTGCGAATTTATATACTTCTATTACTCAGAACTTATATAGCACTTTACATTTTCAGAGCACTGTACAAGTATGAACTAATAAACCACAAAACAGCTACTGTATTAAATGAATGCCTGCATGTGTTCACTGCTTCAATGACCAAATGCCCATATGTAGCAATTTTATTATGTAGGCTGTTAGTTAAATTTACCTTAGTTCTCACTTGGGCCGTAACAAACACTATAATTAAAGTTACATACAACATTTCATCACAGCTCCCCTGTTCTGTCTGGTCATAACTCTAAAACATTCTGCTTGGGTCTGAAACGTCTAATTTCTTGCCTCAATCCAAAGGTAAAATTTTGTGAAAGACTGAGGATTCTCTCTTCTATTATTTTGAATTACTGGTAACCAAAAACAAGAATTCAGAAATTGCTGAAGAAAGCAAGCACCTCTAAACTTAGCTATTTCTCCATAGGAAGTTTCTCTTGGGGTTTTGTTTGCTTGTTTGTTTTTTGAAGAGGTGTTTAAAACGATAAGCATCTGGGAGGAAAATGTCATTTCTGAGCATGCTCAGTAGTATCTGCTAAGATTTTTAGTAGCGCATAATGAAGTCCGATCACTTTTAGGACACATTTAGCAGCAGGGAGGGGGCATTCTCCCTGCTTAGCCTGATCAAAGACCCCAAAAGAGACTAGCAATAATGCTTGCGTAATAGGCATGAAGGAGTTTTACTTAAGCGCACAGAGAAAAAATTCTTAAAACAACTTTGTTGGGTACTGGAGAATATCACAGAGATTGAGAAAACTGTCCATCTCACAGTTTGAAGGTCTTCTCATAAATCTGCTGCATCCTGCAATTTTCTGAAAAGTCTAAGTTTTCATTTTAAAAACCTCTCTTTCCCATTGTGAAAAAACAGCTGTTAAAATCTGCTAATGTGCTTCAGCCAAACAGCAGCAAAGGTGTGAACTTATCCTGTCCCTCCTTTACCGCATTCACCCCCAATGAATTCTGAACTTCAAAGCCAATGTGTATATGCATTCAAGAATCATAGGACAGAAAGGGATCTTGAGAAGTCCCCTGCACTCATGGCAGGACAAAGTATTATTAGATATTCCTCCCCATTTTAATCATTAATGGAATCATCTGCATGTTAACCTCTTGAAATGTTTTTTTGTGCTCTAACAACTGGCTGAATTCTATAAAAAAAATTCACAAATGGTTATGGTGGGCAGACTCCTTTTGGTAAATAATAATTAAAGGTGATCTCACTCATACCTTTTTTAAAAAGCAACATACATTTTTGTGCAATACAAAGTTACAAAAAAAGCTGCATTGACAGTATTGTGGCCTTTTACACATTTTCATATTAGGCAGTTTTAAATAATTTTTGTCCTGTAAAAAATATTCTAAAAGCTCTGAAGTTCATGCAAGATTGCTAAGCAAAAAAATTTTGTTCTATTATTCATATTAAAAAAAAAAACTGGGGGAGTTTATCAAGACACTCAATAAAATGTCATAATGAAACAAAATATCCTCTGTGAAAATGCTGTCACTAGGGGAAAAACAAGTGCATTTCTTGTATACATCATATGCACAGCACAACAAAATCAGTGTGTGAAAGGAGCAAAACTGAATTATGAGGATTGCTATGTCTCTCCCACCACCACATGAAATGTGATGCCAGTTTCTTTTTTAAAAACACAGTATCATGTAAAGAAAAAACTGCAACATCTGATGTAGAAACTTATCCTCCAAACATGACTTCATGTTCAATTTTATTACAGTACCTAGTTTAGTAGAAGATACTTTATCATACAAGTTGGTCAACTCCCAACTCTCCCAGGGTGAGTGTTCTGTGCTCCAACTTATTTAAGAAGCCGAGGCCCTAGGACAGGGATGACCAACCGGCAGCTCCGGAGCCACATGCGGCTCTTCAGAAGTTAACATGCGGCTCCTTGTATAGGCACCGACTCCGGGGCTGGAGCTACAGGCGCCAACTTTCCAATGTGCCGGGGGATGCTCACTGCTCAGCCCCTGGCTCTGCTCCAGGCCCTGCCCCCACTCCACCTCTTCCTGCCCCTCCCCTGAGCCTGCCATGCCCTCGCTCCTCCTCCCGCCTCCCTCCCCGGGCCTCCTGCACACCACAAAACAGTTAATTGGGAGGTGCGGGCAGGGAGGGGGAGGTGCTGATCGGCGGGGCTGCCAGTGGGCAGGAGGCACTGGGAGAAGCTGAAGAGGGGCTGCTGACATATTACTGTGGCTCTTTGGCAATGTACATTGGTAAATTCTGGCTCCTTCTCAGGCTCAGGTTGGCCACCCTTGCCCTAGGAGTACATTGGTATGAATTATTGAACAAGCTCTTTTCCAATAGATTAAGATATAATACGCAATACACGCTTGGGAAAATCAGGATAGCAATTACAGCAACTTTATTAAAATCATTACACACAAGGACGGTCATAGTGTAGCAGCTGTACAATGTTCTGCCGCGGAGGAGATCACACCAGTTCAGACTGACTTAGTCCCTTGCTGAGTCAGTAGGAACTGGGAACCCCATGGAGGTAGCAAGAGCTCACCTTGGCTCATTCAAAAACACTGCTGAGCTTCAGAGGGCACAAAGTCTAGCCTAGGCGTTCCCAAACTGTGGTAGGCGTACCCTGGGGGTATACAAGACATATCTGGGGGGGTACGCAAGAGAAATTGTGTAACGGTGGATTTTATTAATTATTGTATTTATTGCATTTTCATAATGGGCTACATCAGGGGTAGGCAACCTATGGCACGTGTGCCGAAGGCGGCACGCAAGCTGATTTTCAGTGGCACTCACACTGCCAAGGTCCTGGCCACCAGTTCAGGGGGCTCTGCATTTTAATTTAATTTTAAATGAAGCTTCTTAAACATTTTAAAAACCTTATTTACTTTACATACAACAATAGTTTAGTTATATATTATAGACTTATAGAAAGGAGACCTTCTAAAAACGTTAAAATGTATTACTGGCACGCGAAACCTTAAATTAGAGTGAATAAATGAAGACTCGGCACACCGCTTCTGAAAGGTTGCCGACCCCGGGGCTACAAAGACGAAACTCTGTGGGAATTTGTTATATAAAATACATTAATTTACTTCAAAACGTAACAATGAGAACACAGATATACACAGCCCTCACCTCCAATCACCATACAGCATGGGTTCAGTTGCCCAGCAACTGTCCAGTCTGACTGAGCTCAGAACTGAGTCAGGGTTTTGTTTCGGTTGTACATGTCACCCTATAACTATATCTGTACGTAACAGCGAAATATGGACAGATGGTTAAAGACCGGTAATGTTAAGAAGAGAACAAAAAGTATCGGTGATGAGAAGGGTAAGGATACGATGGCCGCTGGTAGATCTAGAAGAGGGTACACAGTAAGAAAAGTTTGGTCTAGCCTACCTCTGCTGGATGGATGGTGGCCACACCACAGAGCTCAGGAAGGGACAAAGAAAACATTTTGAAAAGGAAGAAATTTGTGATTTGAATGCCCCTCCCACAAACACATGAAAAATAAAGCATAAATGCCAGGTGCCCCAGAGGGAATGAACAGAACAGGTAATCATCAAGTGATCCATCCCCCGTCGCCCATTCCCAGCTTCTGGCAAACAGAGGCTAGGGACACCATCCCTACTAATAGTAATTGATGGACTTATCCTCCATGAACTTATCTACAGTGAAACCCCGCTGATTGGGGTCCTAAAATTCGATCGCGATAAAAGCGGGGTCGCGGTATAGCGGGGTTACAAAAATTTACCATTTCAAGCCGGTCAGTTTCAAGCCGGTCAATTTCTCTTGGGCAGAAAACGACTTGCGTTTGCGAACTGCTCATAACAGTAACTGAAAGGGTGCAGCTCCAGCAGCGGGGGCTCTCAGCCATGCAGCAAGAGAAGGAAACACTTGGGGAGAGCAGGGGAGACGTGCAAGGGGCAGAGGAAGAGCGAGGAGCAGCTGGGGAGGAGAATGGCTCTTCTCGCCAAAAGGAGAAGCGGGAGTACGTGGGGGAAGAGGCAGTGGGGAAGGCTTGGGGCGGCCGGAGTGTTATATCCGAATTCGCGTTATCGCAGGGCGCGTTATAGCGGGGTTTCACTGTAGTTATTTTTTGAACCCTGTTATAGTCTTGGCCTTTTGGATACTCTGTTAATGGCCATTTTACATACCTAAATGTTGATTTTTCATCTAATTAAGGGCCCGTGTTTGAAAGTTGGGTGTTAGAAGTCTATTACTGAAACACAATTAAGAAGCCTGATTCTGTAACATTTACAGTAAGTGATCCTATCGAAGCCAGTGGGACTACTTGCATGAGTAACTGCTACTCAACAAAATGCAGAATCTGGCCCCAGGGCAGTACACACAACAAACGGTTCAGTACTGAACATAAACAGTCTTACCTCAGTCAGCGCATGCAGTTGTCCTTGATGTACGCAGACACCCATAAACCTACAAAACACAGAACAAAGGTTTTTTTAAAAATATATAAATAAAAACAACAGAAGTGAAGAGAGGAAGTGGTTCAATGTTCAAGCATTAGAAACAAGCAAGAATCAGTTCAGTGAAAACTGCACATCTCAGGTCGGAACATTTAAAATCCTAGCTTAACAGAAGGGTGAGGGGCTATGGTACAATATTTTGAATGCCCAGTTCAATAGAGCTCAGGAGACAAGACTCAAACTCAAGTGGAAAATTACTCACTAAGGGGTAAATTGTCATTTTCTCCAAGCCTTGAGGAAAGGCCAACATATAGCTATGTCACCAGGGGAAAGGAAAGGGGTCAGAGTTACAATTAATTACCTTGCTTCCCACTTGCTCGGGGAGGGACAACCAAGCTGAGTAATTGGCTACAAGCCAATACAAATAGCAAATTACTTCCCCTTCTGCACTGGCTACATTGTGCTGGCTGTTACTGAAAGGTATGGGGAGAAGAGAAGCACTTTATGCTCCCATATTCTCCTGCACGGTCACATAGGGCAAATGAACATTTTATCCTGAATGACTATGTCATCATATGATTTCAAAACACCCAGACTGTAATCAACTACTTAGACTGTAAGCTCTTTGGGGCAGGGACCATCTCTCTGTGGTGTGTTTGTATAGCACCTACCACAATGGGGCCCGTGTCCATGACTGGAGCTCCTAGTATTGGTACTACAGAAGCACCTATCGTCCTTAATTAAGAGAATAGCATGCTAAACATTCAGCCTTAGGTTACAGGAGTGCAATCAGAATCTCATTTCCACACCTCGCCTCCCCACCAGGTTAAGCTCCTTGTGTTCACCACAAAAGGGCAATTTGTGTAGCAGATGTCACCCTGGATGTGGCAAAATGTGAATGAAGACTAGTAAAGCAGAATGTAATAAATTCAAGGCCTCCCATTAGAAAGTTCATTAAAGCCTGACTTTTTACATACTATATCGTCTCCAGAAGTGCACAGTTGATCCCATATCACTGTAATATGAGGTGTTTGCTTCATAATACAACCATTTTCAGTTGTATCATTTACAATTTGATCACTTGGGGGACAAAAACATGTTGACTATTAAGTTGTGTTAATGGCTGACTGAGGAACTCTTCCACACACTCTCAACCCCACCCCACCCAAAAAAAGGGTGTGAGCGGAAATGCATGATTTCAGTAAATGTGACCATTCTGGATGTGACAGAGGAACCTTGTGAAGGTCAATTTGTAGAAATAATGACCTTTTATACCCTAAAATACTTGTATTTAAAAACAAAATGATGCAAGGGACATGTAATACTAGTTAAGCTAAGCTGCTTTTGAAGAAATGAATGATCCCTACTGTTCTCTTGTCTAACAGCTGACTGGTAAATTACAGGCAACCCAAGAAAAACAATATAGATAAGGGCCTTTGCATAAGCTGAGCTGTGAAAATCTGTTTTCTGTAAGCAGGAGAAAAAAATGGAACTTGCACCATAAACTCTGGTTTTCCATCGCTCTTGCCCCATATAATATCTTTCTTTACCATGGGGGAAAAAGTGAAAATGTAAATACTCTCTGGTTCATATAATGCAAAACTATGGTGAGTTCAGAAAGAGACTTTTGGATATCCAGTCTATACAGCTGCTGCCTCTTCTCTCCTACGGGCAATTACTTACAAGGAAATCTGTAAATAGGTCATTCATATTTAAAAACCTTTAAAAGGTCAGAAATACATCCGTTCGAGAAGTAACTGACATTATGCAGGCAAACTCTAAAATACATTTGATTAAACTAAGGCTATTGAGCTACACCACACAGAATTACAGCTTCATTCACAAAACAACCAAGTCTGATACGCAATTCTGGTCTTCCAGGACATTTAGATCCCAGATTGCAGCAGATACTCCTGCACTCCTGAGAGCTTGAAAATGTATTTTGTCCTTTGTGAAACAAAGAAGACTGATGATATACTGCTGTTAATAAAGTTTATTGCAACATTTTTGCTCAGTTAAAAAGGTTGCACCTTGTGGCAAATACATACACTAACATTTCAATCAACCCCAGATATCTAAAACAAGTTATAAAGAATCTATACCTCCTTTTCTTTCAAGACAAGAATCAAAAGGTGTGTCGTAGGAACATAAGTCTCATGGCTTATGCAATATATCTGACAAAAGAAGCTGGACTAAGATTATCCATTTTAGCTACTTGTATAATGTGGAAGTTAATACAGTACATCTAGGCAGTAGGAACTCTATAGTAAAATTTGTAAAACAGCTTCCAACAACAGACGCTCACACACTAACCCACTCAGACCCACAAAATCCAGATAACTCTACTTTGCTCCTCAAAAAATTACATTTTTTTCTAAATGTGGAACTTCCATCTAAGAATCTTCAAACATTTCACATAAAAGAATGAATTAACCCCACACATTCATGACAGACGAAGGTCTTTTGGAAAAGAATGGGTTTTTAAAATTTATTTAAATCAAGTCTGATGTTAATCCAACAAAATGTTTGTGAAACAAGGTTGTTCCTTGTCGAAGGGAATGGTGAATGGTGGCCACAGAAGAAAAATAATTGGCCAAAAAGCAGGTAGAATTCAGAAGTTTCAATGGTGTTAGCCTGTTCTGGTGGAATTTGTAAATTTTGTCAGCTAAACTGCTTGGGTCACAGGAGATCTCAATATCAAACCAGCAAATTATTTGATTCCAATTTTCTTATTTAATATATCTTTCCACATCCATTATAGTAAAAAATATAGTCTATATCAGAAGAAAAGTAACCTACAGCAGGTTTTCACAAAGGTCTTTTTGTTTTTTAAATACTAAAACCATTAGTAAAATTGAAACAGCCATTTAGGCCTTGGCTACACTGGCGGTGTGCAGTGCTGCAACTTGCTGCGCTCAGGGGTGTGAAAACGCCCCCCCCCGCCCCGAGCACAGCGAGTGCAGCGCTGTAAAGCGCCAGTGTAATCAGAGACTGCAGCGCTGCACGCTCGCTCGCAGCGCTGCAAGCCATTCCCCTCGGAGAGGTAGAGTACTTACAGCGCTGTGAGAGAGCTCTCGCAGTGCTGGCGGCATGACTACACTCGCGCTTCACAGCGCTGCTGCCGCGGCAGCGCTGGAAAGTCCTGAGCGTAGCCAAGGCCTGAGTGGGTATTCACACACCCACATCTAGGTTGAAGAGGAATAGAAAGCAATAAACGCAAAGCACTAAGATACTGATGTGACAGCTTGTGGTTTTATTAAAAAGAAGAAAAGTTTGAGACCAAAGAATAGCTAATTTTAATCTGTTCATTCAGAAGGTATAAAAGCTAAGCTAAGATAAGGCCAGTAAGATTTGACAGTGTCTCTATCAGAGAGAAACAAACAGAAAAAGATGCCGTGTTCTGCAGCCTATGCTCTATGAGCACTCAGATACTGCAGGAATAGGCAGCAGTTCAAAACCTAGAAACAAGAACAAAACAAACAACAATGAGAAATACTGGTTTTCTGTCTGGGAAATAAAGTTGTTTCTACCCCTTAAATAGAACTGAAACACGGCTCAGTAGCTATGAGCTCATACAAACAGGCTAGATCACAAATACATTTCTAAAACCCCACACGATTAGAAACTGCCCTGCCAGCAAAAAGAAACCAAGACAGTGTTGTTAATATATTTACAAGCAACATAAATTGTATCATTTAATCATTACGAAAGAATCTAAGTTTTTTAAAAATCTGGAAAACAGATTTAAAGGACATAATAAATAAATAATAACAACAACGTAGCTCCATCAATCCAAATTCCTGGATAACTTGCTCCTGTGTGTGCTGTATCAGGCAACAGTGAGCCTCCAAGCTAACTCAAATACTGCTGAAAAATAATTGTGCTGAAAGTAATGTAGGCAGCTGCAATTTAGAAGATACAACTACTTAGTTATAGATTTAGAAATTCTTTGCCCCGAGTGAGATTCCATTTCTCTGGATGAGAAGTAGACCTGCTTGCTGAGCCATTAAGGATTATTCCTCTTGGCGAGATGCACTGTCTTCAGTGCCGAGAAAGTGAGGGCTTATATAAATATGCTTGTACCATGGCACTGAATATTTTTGGACGGCAGAGTCTGGACGTGACCCTACGCACTCTGTAGTTAAACCCTACACACATTACTTCAACGATATTTGTACAAACCTCGTGAGGTATCGTCTGAAAACTAAACATCACATTGGTCATTAATATCATTGTGGAATATAACAATGCCATATGTGAAGTTATTTTTGTCCTCTGATACGATGTTTTAAAGTCTTTATTTGAGCAAAGTAGAAACAGGCCTGCCCAGGTCTTGAATACAAATGAAGCAGGGTGGCCAGGAACAATGGAATTGCAATTTATACATGCAGTAAACAGAACCAAAGGTCACAAGGTGGCTGGGGAGTCAGCATGTCTGGATCACAAAGAATTGGGTATTTATTTGTCTAGCCAACCTGGCCACCATCAGAGACAACGGAGGTACATTTACATAAAAAGGTAAAGAAGGCCATCAAGCTAACGAGGGGAAGAAATAATTATCAATGGTAGATGCAGACTGCACTCATGAGGAAGCCTTTCTGCTTCTGGAAGCAGGGTCAATGAATTTTGAGAGAGATGCTTTTCAAAGGTTTACAGGACTATAAAGAGAGAGGCGGTGTTATCTTTCACCTAAGTTGACAAGATGACAACACTTCCTACTTCTGTGGAAGATCCTGACTCAGAGACAGTCAACCATGCTGAACCAAGAATAATTGGTGAGAGAAACAAACAATCTTAAACAAAGACTGCCTTGCTAGATTGAAAATACACATCTAAAAGTCTAAAATTTACTTTTATTTGCTTGTGACCATTTCTAGTTTTATTTCTTTTACTTGGTATCACTAAGCCTACGTCCCATTAACAAATGTGTTTATTTTAATCTAAACCAACCCAGTGCTGTGTTTAAATTGAAGTAATTGTTAACTCCAATTATTGTGGCAAGCTGCTAGGTGCTGTCTCTTTAAAGCAGCAAACTAACTTCATTATTTCTCTGAGTGGTCCAGAAGAGGACTGGACACTTCAAGGCAGGCAGTTTGGGGGGAAGTTCAGGACTGAGGCTATGTTGGGGTCACTTGGCTAGTAGTAACCAAGACTGGCGGAGAATACTGTAACAAGCAGGCTGTTGGAGTCAGAATGACTGAACCAGGGCTGCTTACAACACAGACACTCAGTGCATGTTTGTATGCTGGTTGGGAGTGTCCAGACAAGGGAGCTACAGCAGCAGAGCATTTTAAGGCACCCAGGGTAACAGGGCGGGAGATGACAAACCTTTAACTGGTCTGGATTGCACCCCAAAATGTGACAACAGACACAGGGAAGGACGTCACTAAATCTGCACTAAAAACCTTCCATAGTTAATTGTACTAGATGTAATGCTAAATAAAAATGCATTTTAACAACTTTTTACTGTTGACACTGTAATCCATATCACATTTTAGTCCAAAAGTAAGTCATCTCACCTAGCCCCTTTTCAACTTCATAAATTTTTATTTACATTTATATATTGTGGAAGCAGAGACAAAAACAAAAAGTGAGAACTCTGTTATTCTCCGACAATATGTTATACCAGTATGTGCAAACCATTTCTAAAAGAATTATTTTGATGATCCAGGTTATAGGGGGAAATGAATCTGTTAAATCATTTTCTGACTCCCAACTGTTAATTACAAATCATGGTTCAGCATAAACATATTGAGGGTGTTAAAATAAACAATGCCAGCAGTCAGCCTATTGTAACATACTCAAATCACAAGTTATTCCACTGATGGGTGGGCTTGATGGGGACCAACTGCAGCGAAAGGAACTAGATTGGCATTAACAGAAGTATTGGGAGCATAAGCTTTCGTGGGTAAGAACCTCACTTCTTCAGATGCAAGACTGAAGAAGTGAGGTTCTTACCCACGAAAGCTTATGCTCCCAATACTTCTGTTAGTCTCAAAGGTGCCACAGGACCCTCTGTTGCTTTTTACAGATTCAGACTAACACGGCTACCCCTCTGATACTAGATTGGCATTATATTTCAAGGATGCTGAATTTGTATGTGCGAGCAGATGAAAGGAATTCTCCTTCAAGACAGCTCAAGCTACACACATACACAGACTTTATTTTAGTTTTATTACATTTGCAGACGGTGGGGTTTAATCAATGAGTCAATCTGCCTGCATGTTCGCTGCCAAACACAGCAATATTTTAAAGTGCTCCCATGAGGACATTTAAGACATGAGCTAAGACTTTCTGTGTCTAGAACATTTTTATATATAAAGGGCCCTAAAGTACTTATTAAATAAAGAAGCATTTTTCATGCAAACAGGAGTGATATTAAAGACTGCAATTCAATCACATACTGAAAGTGCACTAATCTAAAAGACAGCACAGGAGAGGAAGGACTTGGGTTAACAGTCTCCTCCATTAGTGAGCACTGTGGAACACAGAGCGGGACAAAAGAGCTTTGATCTCACAAGGATCAGAGTCCTGTAGATTGCCTTGGGTTGGAACTCCTGGAGATGATTGCATGTCAATATCAGCAACCAAGATTCCTCTCCTACATTTTTCTTTAAGGCTTACATTGTTCAATAGATGGTTTCAAGTTAAGTTATGGCCCAGAAAATGATTATGCAAAAATGGCACCTTCTTACTCAACAGATCTATTCCCAGTGTGTGTTCAGAGTCATGCCTGCTGACTTAATGGCAGAGCTAAGTTTATACTGCTTTTTATTTCTGTTAGCTCCACCGTGCCAATATAGCTACAAGAGAAGGTACCAAAATATATTCAAAAATATCCCTTAGAGAGATGGACAAAGTGGCTCCATTTTTGTTTTATTTTTGTGTGTGTGCAGAGATAATCCCTAGGGTAGCACTGGCAATTTTTCATTTTCCTCAAAGGTACATTTGTGTTGGAGACCCCAAGATTCTATTTTTGTAGATTCTCACGTTCAACACGTACATGAGGTTGCCAGGGTGGCAGCAAGGCAGCTTGGGATGCATTATCTCCAACAGGTGGAGACCCAGATTTAACTTTCCACTTCATCTGACCCAGCTGTGGTAGCTCGCTGGCTGAGGGCAGAGTTTGGGCAGCGGAATCTTTTAATATTGGTGATGATATGAAAGACACAAAGAACACAGCTAGACTACTTATTCCACTCCCAGAGCCAGGGGCAACATATGATTCTAAAACCTTGGATAGGGATAGAGATTAATACATATTCACTAAGCCCTGGGAAACAAACTAGAGCATCTTGACATCCTTGTGCCTAAATACTAATTTGAAATAAGAAAGACAATCCACAGGCATAGCAAAGGATGATGATGGGCTTTTGTTGCCCCACAAATTTATACAGGATCGTTTTAGGGGTCAAGGCAAAGATGCCACATTTATTATTAATCTGTAACTATTAGCAAATACCTCAATGCTTATACACATACACTTACACACACACACACACACACACACACACACACACACACCAAAATGTTCTGCAGCTGCTGGATAGTTACCAGTCCTGATTGTAGTTTGAGTTCGCAGCTTGGGATCGTAGCTCGTGGCAGCTAACTGGCCAGGAAAGCTGAGCACGAGGAGGAGCCGGGTCTCTGTCGGGCGCGCACCGATGCTCCTTGATGTTGATAGCAGAATGTTACCCAAAGTCTCTCATCTCACCCTTCCTTTTTTATAGGAGTTTAGTTTGGATTCAAAGTTCCTAGGTCTCGCTGTGTCAGGCCACCTCTGGGTTTGGTGCTTGATCACCCGTCAATTGCAGGCGTGACTGTCAGCCTGGGACCTGGCTTTGATCTTCCTTCTGTTTCTTTTTAGGGTGGATGCTTCTTGCTTGAGTTAGGGCTGTTGTCTAGTTCTTCAGCCATTGGTATTTGAACTTTATCTCATCAGGACGGGCTGGTGCTGGAGGTTGATTCTATCACCCATGCATCCCTCATTCACACATCTCAACTAGACTAATAAAATTACAGCAGAGTTTGCAACAATGAAGGTTGCAGCAAGCCCTTACAAAATGGAGTGCGCGTTTTAAAATGGGGTTTGAATTACAATATGGCACAGAAGTTACAATGTAGGCAAAATGGCAAGTGTTATGAAATGGTGAACAGAAGTTACAATGGTACAGGATAACTAAAAACAATTTCATTCATGAGTCCTACACTTTCACCTTAGCTGCACGCAAACTAGGCGCTTGGCAATAAAAGAAAAAAATAAATACTCCCCATAAAACCATGAGTTGAAGAAATCCATCAAGTGCTGAGATGCACTTGGGTCTACAAAGCTGTAAGTGGCTGTGGGTTAGGAAAAAGAAACTAGCCAGGAATTTCCAGCAATAAGGATGGGGCAATACAGCCAGCAGACAAGCAAAAGCAGAATTTCAAACAAATGAAATTAATTAATATTAGTGATGACAGTGATTTTATCAGTAAAAAAAACAAGTAACTTTATATTAGAATATTTAAGTTAAGTGTGGGTTAACAGGAATGCTTGTGAAAAGAAGCCACCTAATTTAGTGTCAGACAAAGGGTAGAACAATAAACATCAATGAGATAAAGAGGTTCCTGGCTACTAACTACACCAGGAAGACATGTTAATGTGGAGAGGAAAGAGATATAATTTTGCAAACCACTTCCTAGGAGAAAGATCCTCCCAACCACACAAAAACCCCCACACAGCATGGCTCTCAAAAGGTTTCAGTCTGCAGAACACAAGGAAGAGGGCCAACTGGTGACGTAGAAATCATAGTTTGAAAATCACTGCCATAAAACAATTGCTTTTTACAGCACGTCAGAGCTTATAAGAGATGGGGTGACTTATATTTACCTATTATGTAAGACCAAAGTTCACCTCAGAGTCAAGTGAAGAAGATGCATTAGTTAAACATTGACCACAGAACAATTAGGTTTGATATCATTAGAGAGAACACCTTCCCTAGCAATAACAAAAGGAAGAGATTTTAGGGGGCAGATTTAAAAAAAAAAGTGATGAAGAAAAGAGTGTTAAAAGCAAGCTGAAGCACAGAATAGTCTTTAAATCCCTGGAACTGAAAAGTTACATATTCAAAGGACGTCAAATTTACTAGGAAATAATGGTTCTCTTTAAATCCAAATACAAGAATCCCAGAAAGTCATCCCAGAAAACCCTTCAACATAACCATATTATTGTAGAACATTCTCCTAATGACAGGATCTACATCGGATAGTGCGCCAGGCTACTGTTAAATGAGACTTACATGTGTGTTTTTTCCCTCACCACTATATATTGCAAAAGCAAATGCATGTCAGGTATGAATACATACATGGGGGGAAAAAAAAGTTGTACTAAACAGGATTAACAATCTGTCGGCTCATTTCTTACAACAATGAATTAGAGGCACAGATGGTGTATAGACCTCTGTACAAAAATATATAAATGAAAAGGAGTAAAGTAAAATACACATGTTGAACAGAGTAGCACTTCATGTTATTAGTTGGGGGACAGAGAGGGACAACTTCTTAAAAGGTGGAAATCCTGCCACAATCGTCCTAAGGAGACTGGAAAATACACTGTGCCAGGTAGGGCTCAAGTCTGAAATAAAATTGAAGAGGACAAACACAAAGTATCAATTACCTAAAATAGAAAGAAAAAACAACTGGCATGGAGTAAGTGTGAGAGAGATGAAGAACTGGCAAAGTGAAATACAATTTTTATATTGGTATTTACTGTAGACAATGAAGAAATTCCTATTTCAAGGGCACTTTCCAATAGGAAAGATAAAATCAGCCATTTTAATAGACAATGAATTTTTCCTAAGGAGGAAGCCTCAAATCAAGCAATTTGAAAAACTTAAGTGAATTCTACTCTGAAAAAGTGAACACACACAAGAAAACAGGTGAGCTGAATAAGAAGCGGTCATTTTTACATAATCAGAGTTGTATGTCCTTCCCTAAGGTGAGTGGGAGGGAATAAAGATCTATTACTGTCAGCCCTGCAGAACCACTGGGAGAGCAAACTGGATTATCTTCTGGTTCGCGTATAATCAACAGAATTATTGTTCCATTTCAGAGCCATCTGTGCAACACCATTGTCTTCAAATTATTCATAAATTCATAGAGTTTAAGGCCAGAAGGCAACATCAGATCATCTAGTCAGACGTCCTATGTCACAGGCCATTTCACCCAGTTACCCCTGTATTAGACCCAATAACTTGTGCTCTCACTGACACCTGTGCAACCCCACCAAAAGCAACAGGGCTACTCAGATGTAACTGAAGGCAGCATTTGGCCAACAGATTCTCTATTACTGGTGATGACAAAGCACAGGCCAGAAAAGAAACAGGTTGACTTTCAGAGCAAGTTTGTAGGACTGGCAATTAGAACATTCATCTTTTTTGCAAACTTGATATGGAAAGCACTGAGACACACTGATTGTAAAACAAAGTCACTTGCAAACTGTATTCCAGTGCAACTATCAGCTGCCCAGGAGGACCACATGCCACACATCTGAGTATTCAGAATGAAATGAAGTGAGGAATATTCTTTATAAAAAGTTATTGTTCCTGAAGAACTGAAAGTTGCCCACCTGATGCCCCTAAAAAATATAAATAAAATAAAAGAGAACACCAACAGAAATGCTGGGAATTAGACCAGTGAGCCCTACCTTGGTAAACAGAAAATGGACTGAGAGTTTGATTAAGGGTAGATTAGCACAACACTTGGATAAGTATAATCTGATAAGGTCAAACCAGCATTGTTACTGTAAGAAAAAATTGTGCCTCTCCAAATTGTTATTTGGAAAAAAAATAATAAAATAGATTGAACTGGTGGGGTACTTCATGGGGATTTTCAAACACTTCTGATAAGTGTTCCTCATAAGTGACTATTAAGGGAAACAAATGAGGTAAAGGGGTAAAGTATATTGCCTTGCATTAATAATTGGTTAAGAGTCGTTCCAAAGAACAGAAAAGTTAACAGTGAGTATATTCCAGGGGTTGATACTGGGACCTGAGTTATTTAAGAATATGGAGGAGGAAGAGGAAACTGTCATTTCAATTTAATAAGTATTACAGATTTAAACATTCTGGGGGTATTTTGCGGAGTAATGTTTCAATAAATTAACCTTGTGTAAACGTAAGGTAATGCACATTGGCAAAATGAGTCTACACTTCTTACAAACACTTCTGACGGGCTCTGAACTTGATGGACTCCCCAAGGAAAAACTTCAGTCATCATCCTAGCTCAGTCAGGATGTCTGCCAGGATGTTATGATGATTATCATCTGTACAGTGTACCCATGTTACTTGGGTACACAGTACAGATGATAATCATGATAACGTTAGATTCTAACAATGTTATGGCCTCAGCTGAAGCAGTGCCTGTTGCTTGTCCCCTAACCTTCAGGAAAGTATGGCTGAGACTGAAAAGGAACAAAGGGTGGCGACAATAATAGCTGCTTAGAAGTATTTAGAAATGACATGACAAGCTATTGCAAAACGTGGATGATTTACCCTTGAAAAGAGAAGTATCAATCAGAGCAGACTAATTTAACTCTAGTTTCTATTCTTCAATCCTTCTTATCCTGTCTCACAATACAAAAACAAGGGAACACTCAAAATTAGAGGGCAGCAAATTTAACCCAAAGCGGAAGGAATACAACTTTGCGCTAGGCATAGTTAACCTGTGAAATTCACCCCCATAGGTAGTTATCAATTAAAATACTGAAGCTTGATTATTATGTGACCCTTTCACAATAGTTTTAACTATGCACATTAAGACAGAAAGTAGAAATCAAATCTCTTCCTTCATATCAGTTGATTGATTGTAGGGACAATTACGTTATGAAGACTTTCATGTGCGTCTGAGGAAACAGTTATTGCTTATTACTGGATACAAAATGCCAAGCTAGGTAATATGCTCTAGTATGAAAAATCCTATTTTAAAATTAGAGGCTCTCTATCTTGTGGATCCATAAAGTTCTAGATATACACAAAACCCTTTAAAAAAAGGTTCTTAGGAACCCTCTCTCGCCCTCTTCCTACCCAATAGGAAAAAAAAAGTACCTTAAGATGTTTGGATGTGACAGCCTGTTCATGAGCTGGATCTCTTTCAGCATATTTGCTCTGTTACTGCTCAGCATGTTCATCTTCAAAGCCATCACCTGGTCTGAAGTTTTGTGTCTCACCTACAGAATAAAAGCAAAATGAGCAGATGACATTTTAATGGCAGGAAATGTAAGGTCAATGAGCCATTAACAGAGTAGCATATGACAAGCAGCAGGACATATGCCCTTTGTGTCTGAAACAAGTTAACAACAACTATGCCATCTCTAGCCTTTAACATGGCTTTCCATTACCAGAGAGCTTGAGTACCTCCCAAGTATTTAAAAACCACCATTTCTCCCTCTTCTGTCACTACTTGTAGGAGAAAAAGCTTGGTACATTTGCTCATATTTGTGTGAGCAAGCGTAAAGAAACTGAAGAAAAAGTACACTGAAGAAATGCGTTTTTTTATTTAGTTCCAAATGTAGTTATTTCCATGGTCACTCAGTCTCTTGAGGGAGGGAGTTCCACACCCTTGAAATCCCCTGAAAGCTGTCTCCAAAGCACGATAGCCCTGCTCCCTCCTCCTTCTCAACCAGGGATGACAGTTTCATTGTTCCTGTGGAAGGCTGCTGTCATGAGAAATCATGGTTGCTGATACAGAGGTGATCTGGAAGGTAGCTAGAGGCAACCCTACAGAGGTCTTTGGATATCAGGACAGACAGAGAGGAACTCTTCATCTATATCGCAAAGCAGTTCCATTTTGTTACATAAGTTCTCTCCACACACACACACACCCCCACGCACGAGATTTTGGCTCTATTCCCACTTCTAATTACTAGAAGTTTTGAAAAAGGTTAAGCTTTTACTTTTTTTGTGCAAGAAAACACAAAATACCCTAAGCCAAACTGAGAAATGGGAGTAGAAAAGCATGATCAGCCATGTATTCCTGCCTGACCCCCCCCAAAAGGCTATTACCAAGCAATAAACAAATTCTCCTTTACATTATAAAATTCCACAACCATTCCTCTTACGCTGCTAATGGCACATTGTCAAGGTAAAAATATTAAGTTGTAACAAGTGTTTACCTATGTCACTACACAACAGATATTAAGAGAAAATGTTAACAATCCAATTCATTTGTCATCATTTATGCTTTCTACCTCTCAGGTTGGGCAACAAAAATCAGTTTCACTTTCAGATACTTAATGTTGCAGCAAATATTTAGTTTTCAACAACTGCAGGGGAATGTTTGCCTAAGTATTGTTTGCATTGGAATTAAAATCAATTGTCAAAGTATTTCTATTGGTCTTAGGCTTTATTATAACTGGGTTTTATAAAATTAATTTTGAGGCAAATTTAAGCTGACATAGCCCCTTCAGATACATTCTGCTCAATTCCACTACCTCTTTTGGAGGACCGTTCAGTTTATCCACCACTTATATAAAATAAGATTTTAGGAAGTTATATTATTATATGTATTAATTCACTTTCCACAATTTAAACCTGAAGTTCTGCTGTGCCTAATAACCAAACAGGTCAGGAATGGTGTCCCTGGCCTGTGTTTGCCAGAAGCTGGAAATGAGCGACAGGGGATAGATCACTTGATGCTTACCTGTTCTGTTCATTCCCACTGGGGCATCTGGCATTGGCCACTGTCGGAAGACAGCATACTGGGCTAGATGGTCCCTTGGTCTGATCCAGTATGGCCATTCTTATGTTCACCAATTTTAGGTTTTATAATAAACCTTAGCTAGGTGAAATACTTTTATAAGGTCATCTACTCTCAAGATCAATAACCCCAGTTTTGTTACTTTCCTTACAGTTGGTCCCTCTGTGCCCTTAATTTTAATGCCCTAAAGAGTACTCTCTCTTGTTTAGCTATAATTTTTCTTTGAGTAATGTGAACAAAACTGAACACTGTACTCAAAAAGTAGTCTTTATAAACAGTTAGCACAAAACCCTGGGTCTTCAATTACACCATCCACTCCTCATAATGCATCCTATTTAGTCGTCTTTACTGTCACTACACACTTGAAAAGAAACTCTTTCCTCTACAGCATGAACTAGTTAAGTACCACTTAAACTACCACCTTGTTTGGACAGGATTTCTATCCAAGTGCATAACTTTAGACTTAGGCACGTTAAATTTCATAATCCATCCACCTCAAAGTCTGATCACCACATCTATCGAATATACCCTGTAAAACAGCTACATCCCTCTGAGTCTGTGTCTTCCCTTTTGGAATCCTCTAAGTTTAGTGATTTCATTTGTTGAAGCTTGAAGACAGGGGTGTTTTGGTGTGGGTTTTTTCTTGTTTTTTTAAAAGGACAGTACTAATTAAAATACAGAGCCCTGTAGAATCCTTTCCTACAACCTTGCACAAAAGAATATACACTTGTATTGTCAACTCTCTGCTTTCGATCCACTAAATAATTCCTTACCTCTTTAAATATGGGTTAGGCAATTGCTTACTAAGAGTTTATAAAATAATCCATTATGTGGAACTGTAAAAGTTTTCTGAAAAAAAACAAACAAACATTAAAATCTATTGCTTCCACTCTACCTAAGCCAGTGGTGGGCAACCTGCAGCCCATGGGTCGCACACTGCCAGTCAGGGTAATCTGCTGGCGGGCCGTGAGACAGTTTGTTTACATTGACCATCCGCAGCTTCCAGTGGCCGCGGTTCGCCCACCACTGCTCTAGTACCACAACAGACTGGTTATTAGGAACTAAACCAAAAGCCAAGTCCGACAACTTGAAGGTTACTTCATATAGCTGGTCCTCCAAAGCAGTGAGTTTACAATTACTGTGATATATTCTACACCTAAGGTCAAATAAGTTTTACCCAATATTTCTTTGGCGAACCAAATTAAATTTTACAACTAATGAAAAAGCAATACAATTTGTATTACTTTGTAAATCCATTCATTATATGCTTTAAAAAAAACTTCATTTTTCTGTTAGTGTTATGTTTGACTCCACAGTGCACTGTAAATTTAGAACCAGAGCCCACAATACAGTAGGTATGGGGTTTTGGTTTGGTTTTTTACAATCCATTTATTGATACAGAACTGTGCATATTTCCCTTTCATTAGCTTGTTCTTGGTCAAATGAAGAAAGCCAAAAAGGGACTACAATCTTATTTTGAGAGAAAACACACAGTTCAATCAGAGGGCTACTGTTCCAGACTTTGGCATTAGATATAAGCAGGCACATCTGGGGAGGGAAGGGGGGGTGGTTATTCGGCTGAATTAGGTATAAAATTTTCTACATAAAACTGCCCTGAAAGACCTATGAGCAAACTCAAATTCAGACTTAGAAGTGGCAATTGGGAGTGGTGTGGGAGTAGAAAAGAAACCCAGGGAGTTAGTTTAATTTTTCATTATGCTATAAAAGTCATGACAAAGCCAAGATAAGGAAATCAACAAAGTGTGTTGAGACAGCATAGGGCTGAGAGTCAATTCCCAAATTCTAACATCAGCTCTGTCGCTAACTCATCGAGTAGCTCTGGGCAAGACACTTCACCTCTATACTTCAGTCTCCCCATCTATAAAACGAGGATGACTAAACTTACCTACCTGCCTGGGGTGTTGAGAACTTTAAATCTGTGAAGCACTCTGAAGATGTCCATGTACTACTCTCTATAAGGCACTCTATAAGGTGCCACAGGACTCTGTCGCTTTTTTCAGATCCAGACTAACACGGCTACCCATGTACTACTCAGTATCATCTCACCACTCAAGTTAAAGCATCTGCTAAATATTCCCTTGATTGCGCTGGTTTTATAATGTATAACCAAAATGTTTATAATATTTACATAAGCTACAGAAATTTTCTAAGATTAAGAAAAGTTAAAACAGCTCAGTTTGTGCACCAGTACTTTGATAAGAGAAAACACAAGCTATCCCTTCTCTAATAGGTCGCAGCACAAGATTTGGCCTCAAATGCACACCATCATCTCTCTCCATTGCATAAAAAACTTGTTAGTCATGAGGTAGAGGTATCCCAAAAATAGTTTATTTGTTGATCTTTAAATTCCCCATGCAGATTCTGAAAAGAGGAAACATTTCTATCAAAAAAAGTTTTGCTTTAAAAGCATTTTCCCTGCATTCCTTTTTAATCATTGAAAACATTTGTGTGTTTTTTAAGAAGCTTCTCCTTCCTCTTTGAGCCTGCAGTGAAGTCACAATCCCATGTTTAGGATACCAGTCTGTTGCAACAGAAGTGACTTGTATCACAAATACAGATTTAGGATTTCACCAGAGCCTCAGATAAGAGAAGATTGGGTACCAGGGAATGGCAATTTCATTATAAAAATCATGTAACTGATAGTAGAATTGATGCATCTAAATTTGCATCTTCCCGAAGGCCTTTCTTTAGTGCCACAATGACATTTTAATTTTAAAAAGTTACAAATAATTAATTTCCTAATACAATTTTATGTTAAGTATTTTTATGATACAGCCTCCAAGAAGTAAGTTTTCTTGGCGGAGCACCACAATTTAGCCACACAGCTCCCAATGTTATAAACATCTGGAGTTACAGTACATCCCATGCAACATTTTGGGACAGTATCTCCCAGTGCACTGTACTGCACACTGGGAACGAAGGGGAAAAAGTGTATTATTACCACCACACTGACACGGTCAGTCTATATGAGCTCTGATCAATGTCCCTGTAACATTCATCTTTCTGACACACATGCGTGCCCACCGACACAATCAGCTGTCTCGAAATGATCAAACACACCAAGAACAGTTTCTATCAGAACCATCTGTCCTCTCATCAACCTTTACCATATCTTCAAACACCCACCCACCCCCAAGAGTCCAACAAATAGGAGGCCTAATCAAGCAATTCAGAAAAGAGAGAAAACTACTCATCTGCTGATGACAGAAAGCTGGACCTGACAGAAGATGGCTAGAGTTTTAAATAGAAGCAATTTGGAATTCTCTCCTCACCTCCCAACCTCTTCACATCCACTGTCAAGGTCAAAGTATATCCTAAGCATTTGGGATGGAAAAGGAGAGCATTTCAATTTACTACAGTACATCCATAGTAGTTTCTTTGAACTTTTCCTTTCTATACTTGATATATTCATCAATGGCACAAACATGCTCCATCACTATAGCACACAGATAGGCACTAGCCACAAACCATTAAAATCCATCATCTGAGAGGCATCCTATTTCCCTGTTGTATTGTCACTACAAGAAACAAACTAAAAATTCCCACATAAAAGGTCCATCATAGCGATCCTCCCGTGCTATGTACTCTCTTCCATAAGGTCACTCACATTAATATTGGAAGTATGCCAACGTGGTCCACTTATATGAACAACAGGAACCCTGCACCTTTCCCTCAGTAAGTAAAGGGCTTACACAAACATGGATGTTTTGCCAGCTGGCAAAAAATCAGAAAATCCCAGTGCAGCCAGCCCACCATATCTCCATCCAAGAACAGAAAGCTCACAGATCATTTTAATTGTGCTTGAAAAGTTGTGAGGTCTAAGACAAGAGAGATATTTTCGTGCCAGTGTAGTCTTGCCACCTGCTTTTCTACTGGAAAACCACACAGTGATAATGACTCACATTAACATAGCCCTTTCATCCAGAAGGAAAGCAAAGGCCTGACACACTTCACAAATGACCAACAAAAAAATAATCACTGCAATCAACAAGAAGTGCAGTCACTATCTAGTTTATTCTGTCTTGCCTGTTAGCCAACGGGCACGTCTTCACTGGCAACGTTAAAGCGCTACAATGGCAGTGCTTTAACGTGGTTTGTGTAGTTGCGGCATAGCTCTAAAAAAACCCACCTCCATGAGGGGAATAGCTCTCAGCGCTGGTGCACTGTCTACACTGCACTTTACAGCGCTTAAATTTGCAGCGCTCAGGGAGGTGTTTTTTCATAAGTTGCAGTGCTGTAAAGTGCCAGTGTAGACAAGCCCGTAGTATCTGAACACCTTTATCATCTTGTAAGTAAGTACCCTATTTAACTGCAATACACCAACAATTTAGCATAGGAAGTTTTAAAAGGTCAAAACAAACAATTAGAGAAGTTTCCATGTGGCTAATAACATTAATATTTATGTAATTAATTGAAGCTTTTTAAAAAAAAAAATTCTTACTGAACATTTTTTAAATAGTGTGGTCCTAAACTTTAAAAAAAAAAAAAAAAAAAAAGACTGAAATGGCTGTTCTGCTCCCTTCTTGATGCTGAGGAAGGTCTTTTCAGTCAGGAAGAAGCTGACTCACTAAACAGGGGAAAGAAACTCAAAAAATAATGTTTTTTGCTAATTTCTTTCAGTCACAGTAATGTTAAGTCTTACTTGTAACAGTGGCAGGTACAAAGTTTTCTAGACAGAAATGTGATGTTCAAGTTGATATTTTAAAGTTTTTTCAAGACTACCACAAATCAGAGAATTTACTAGATCAGATAAAGTTGTTGGATTCTCTCTAGTTTCTGCTGTGTGGTGGCTGCTTAAGAGAAACATTAGAGTGATGTCCAAACTGTCCCTAGCCTCTGTTTGCCAGAAGCTGGGAATGGGCGACAGGGGATGGATCACTTGATGATTCCCTGTTCTGTTCATTCCCTCTGGGGCACCTGCCATTGGCCGCTGTCAGAAGACAGGATACTGGGCTAGATGGACCTTTGGTCTGATCAATTATGGCTGTTCTTATGATGGTACAAGTAGACCACTAAATACACATCTCAGTAACCTCTCTCTAAGCTTTCATGGCCCACATCATAATCAAACAGAATTTATTTTGGATGCCAGTCACAAAAAGTTTGTGCCACCACTGTTCTCTTCCCCGCCCCCTGCCCCCGCTGCCTGTCACATTCTGGGAGTGCAATCCAGACCAGTGAGCCGTTATGTCACTGCCTGCTCTATAACCCTTATGTGCCTTAAAAAGCTTTACTACTATACCGGCCCGGGACATTCAGAGTTAGCAACAAGCAAGTCTCTGTGTGCTGTGCATCCCTGGATCAGGTACTGACTCCAGCACCATATATCCATAACTTTTAACACACACTGCATACATCTATTATGCAAGAATATTGATGATCTGCGAGTTATATAGCTTTCCAATGCCATATTACATGACACCTTTTAGAGATACAGATCGTAACCAGAGAGTTGGGGTTCACTAAATTGGTCAGACCTGCTGAAACCGGATGTCAGTGAGCCCCTGGCCCTGGGATGCTCTTAGGGTCACACACACCCCATTACACTTGGCCTACAGTTTCTCCTATGCCTTAGCAGCTCAATTCTGGAGCACTGCTCCTTCCTACCTGTCAGAGGTATATACATATAGTACATAGTGTAAGAAAACATCCCTCCCAAACAAAATAGGCACCTAGAGTGCCCATCACTGAGTGGCACTGAAGTGTCATGTCAGGGGCAGGTCCTTAATCCCAGAGATTTTGCTTCTGCCATTTTGATAGAGCCTCAGTATCAGGGGAGCGAGGGGCTGGGGTTCCTAGCCTAAAAACCAGAACCTGACTAAAATAAGAAATTTGGTGGGTGGGTGTCAGTGTCACCAATGAGCAACAAGACCAGTCAACCAGCACAGCATGCAAAGCAGCAGGAAGACACAGCAAGGATTCTGTCTCACTGCCATGGGCAGCAAGAAGGAACTGAGGGAAGAAGGTCAGACTCACTCAGCACCGCATGCTCTTGGGCGAGGAGGTGCAAGGACATCTAGGCCATAGGCACAGCCCTAATGGACACTGCTGGCCAAAAGAATCCAATCTCACATGCATGAGCCTCATGTGTGGAATCCATGTAGACAATGACTTGAAGAACCACCCATGTTCCTATTCATTAGCAATCTATAAGCAACAGGACTCTAAGGATCCAGCTGCTGAAGCTGCTGACTCGTGAATGTCAGTGTAAAGGAGAAAAATGCCTGGAACGGGAGGTCTCCACTGAACATCTAGATGCTACAGAAAACAGTCCTGGCAGTTTACAGTAGTAGATAGAATTCTTCCCTCAAGCTCCATAATGAATCATTGTCCCCGGATGATGTTAAGGGGATCACAATTTTACTGAATGAGACGTAAAACTGAGGTTATCACTACCTGCGGTCATTAAAGAGCCCGTATGCATATTTTATATTTAATATTTGTTTTGCCGCTCAGTGTCCTGGCCAAATTCCTCTGCATTCCCTCTACAGTTTCATCTGGATACAGTAATATATTTCACTGCCTGCCCTAAGTGTTTGCGTAGTGTTGCTGCACACTGTTAACAGTGGCTGCATTTCAGTGATGGGTCAAGGGATCCCTCTATGTCCTTCACCTATCTCAAAGAGGTTATGGAACTATCTGAATGTTGAAAGGCATTAAAGAAATGCAAAACCATTATCAGTTCAAGGAGCATCCAGATCAGGCAGACAGACTGGTTCCTTTCCTCAAATATCACTTCATGTCAACATGCAAAAGCACTTGGGTTATTTTGTAGTACTCTTTCTACACATCTCCCTTTAACGCCTACATTTTTAAAAATTCTAGTTAGTAGTTATATCCTAACCCTTCCACTACTTCTGTGAGTGAGGGACAATGCACAATAAAAGATACTCTGTGAGCTACTGGGTGTGCGTAGGTCTTGATGGGCAAAAAGGGTGGGTTTTTTTCCATCGTGATATTTCCATCGGGTTAGCGTAAGGCAACTGAAAAGCCTGAATTTTAACAGGGTTTTTCACTTATGTTAAGCTAACTCAACTGAGCTAATATGATGGCAAACGTACCCTATTTTTCCCCTTAAAACAAAGCCAAGGAGGATAATTCAGTATAGCTAGTGAGACAGATGAGCAAGGCTACAATTCAAATTACACAGAAAACAGGAAAGGGGTAAAATGCACAGATTCTGCTTTCAGCCAGAACCAGATCACCTTGCGCCGCTCCCCCAACTTAATCTGAAATAGTCCAATCACCTTCTGGCCATGTTGTGAAGCTCCCCTTTTTTTCCCACAAGCATCTGAAAATGGGAGTGCAGTGGATTGGAAATTGTAAGGGAGGAGAATTGTTGGAGGAGAGAAGATTAAGTTGCATGGCGTGGTGGTGGTGATGATAGTTATTATACTGAACTCTACTGCTGCAATTAACTTATTCATAGACTTTAAGGCCCGAAAGGATCATTAGATCATCCACTGACCTCTTGTATATCCCAGACCATTCATTTTCACCCAGTTACCCCTATACTGAGCCCAATAAAACTTGTGTTTGACTGATGTACGTCTTCCAGAAAAGCGTTGATTTGAAGACACTATCACTTCCCTTTGTAGTTTGTTCCAATGGCTAATCACCCTCTTAAAATTTGTGACTCATTTCCAATTTGAATTTGTTTGACTTCAGCTTCCAGTCATTGGTTCCTGTGCTCCTTTTCCCTGCCAGACTGAGGAGCCCGTTAATACTCAGTAGTTTCTCAATGAGAAGATACCTACGCACTGTGAATCATGTCACCTCTCAATCTTTTTTGATAAACTAAACAGATTGAGCTTTACGTCCCTCATTGTAAGGCAGTTTTTCTTCGGCCCTCAATTCATTTTTGTGGCTGTTTTCTGCTCCCTCTCCAATTTTTCAACATCATTTTTAAAATGTGGACACTATAAATGTACACAGTATTCCAATACTTACATACATCACAAATAATATGCTATGTCAAGGGTATTAAGAGCATGTGAACAGGTGCCCTCTTAACATTTATATAAATCTATATAAAATAAATAAAAAAGTCCTTTACACACCAGTCAAACGGATTTATGCAGGACCCACAAATATCAAGGGTATTGTGCATCCTCACCTCTACATTTTAAGCTGTGTTTGAAGACTGCCTACTCCATCATGATGATTTAGTTGGGAATTGGTCCTGCTTTGAGCAGGGGGTTGGACTAGATGACCTCCTGAGGTCCCTTCCAGCCCTGATATTCTATGATCAGTTACACTAATTCAGGCTAACTCAAAGGACATTCCTCAATGCAACAGACAAATTCATCTTCCTAGTACAGGCCTAGTGATAGTGCTGCTCAGAAGGACACGTCAGAAAATGATAGAGAGAACCTTTAGATTAAGTAGTAACAAGCAGAAAATGCAGATGTGGGTTTGAGGTTTCCTGTGTAATTTGGCTGACTTAGCTGATATTATCAGCTGACTTCTACTGCAGTTCTGCCTTTATATTATTTTTACCCACAATTAGAAGTGCTATTAGTTTGCTTGAAAAGAAACCTAGAGAAGTTACCCCTGTATCTCTGGATGAAAGCAAAACAGAATCTGTTCTGTTGTAGATCTGCATGACTAGTCCTTCAAACATTTTGACAGAATCGCCAAGTCTTCCACAAATAGGACAAAGCATGCACAGGTCACCAAACAGAGAAAATATGCAGGGTCCCTTTACATATAGATATACCAGAAAGCAACACATCAGGGTACTTCATATAGCATCTCAGAAATGCCTCCTTAGCATTTGTATGAGACTACATTAATTGCCTGCAGATTTAGAGTTTCCGCAAAGTTAGGTGCACGCATATGAAGCAGTAGAATATAATGTACAAATGTGACTCTGCTCAGTAATGGCAAATGGGGAAAGAAAAAATGTCTGAGATATTAGTGTAGGCAAGGGTTTTTCACGGTTTGCCTCTTATTTTGCCGTCTTATTTCTAAGCGTAATCAAATAATTTCTGAGGTTTTTGTTGGGGGAGGGAACTTCAACAAAACTTTACCTTTGATGTAGAAGATTGCTCATTTGCGCCACTAGTTCCATTCATGATTAATTATTAGAGTCCGCTCCCTAGGTGAGTGGCTGAAATCAATACTTCTTTTCTACAAGAAAATCTTCCCTCAATATCTGAGCTCCCTCACCTGTGTTTGACAGTTACAGCAGCAGCTAAGAACCAACTGTAAGGAGAGAGAAACAAATAAGAGTTTAGACGATATAAATGATGGAAATTGGTTAGGAAGCCACTCTCTGCCCAATGGCTCTCCTTACAAGGTTTTATTTTACTTTGGAAGGGCGATATGAAGTAAGGCAAGTATAAGAAAGATGCATCATCTGCTGCATTTACAACGACCATGGTAGGTGGAAAAGAAAGCATATTTTATCATTAAGTCTGTACAAACAAAAACATAGCAAAGGCAACACTGAAAAGAGCGATTATATCTAGTGGCCAATACAAAGACTAGTTCTTAGGAGAAACTAAATGCAGTGGTGTCTAACGTACTAAAAAAGACAAGAAAAACCACTGTCCGCTTAGTATGCTGCAAGTCCAGAAAGCCAAAATTAACTTGCATAAGCAGCATGAAACAAGCTGTGGTTACAAGTAGTTAGCATCAGTAAACCTCATATCCCAACAGCGAATATGCTCAAACCCAGCATTTTTCCTACCTTCATTTATAAAGTGAAAATTACACACAAGTACTCTTCCTACTTAATGATTGTGAATATTATCACCCCCTTCAAGAATGCAACCATGGCTTCAAATGTGGAGACAAAACGGGAGGGGAGGGAAGTGTGGTAGAGGTTATTAAAACACACAACCGTAAGGATTCCAGGTTTGAAGCGTGCTACCTGAAATGTCCCATGTCTGTGGTTTCCAAACTCTTTCCCGGTTGGGCTCCTCTTTGAATATATCGAGGCTTGACATCCTCTCACCCATGTCTTCTTGTACTGTACCCCTAGTTCACATGTTGCTCTTGCTGCCTCTCCTTTCCATCCATTTTCTCCCCACCCCCTTGTCCTTTTTGGTGGGTGGGTTGTTGTTTCTCCCTCCCTCCCCACTCCACACATTTTTTTATTCTCTGCATTTCTATTTTCCCCCGATATTTGTTCACAGTTCTGCTCACTTGGTGACTCCTCCTTTATTTCCACCAGGCAAACATGAAGGTCACATTACTGCTTTTGGAAGGGGACATGTGTTGGGGACATCCACTGGCCTCTTGCACAGTTGATCTGAACATCTCAGGAAAAGAGAAGCTTGGGCTGAAGGCAGCCTGCTGTTTGAGCCAAACACATGTAGCTAGCCCTGGAAGCAGCTCAAACTGGGTCCCACTGCAGTCTTATACACAGCATGGCCCTTCAAAATCGGGGTTAGGCTAAGTTAGCAGGGCATCAGAGGCGAGGGAAAGAGGGGTTAGTAAGGACAGAAGTTTGCAATGAGTTCTATGAAAAGAGGACTCCATGACTGTCAATCCAGCACCTTAAATGAGCATTAAATTCACTTAATGGTTTGAGGCATTTAATAGGTGAGTGTTGAAAGGTTTTTATTAAAAAGTATGTTTTAAAAACAGATGTACTTTATAGCAAGATGCGAGACTCCTGACAGATAAGTAATATTTAGTACTTATGCTATGCATTTATAACAAAGAAAGATGGTGTAAATACAGACACCAGGAGCATGAACATCTATTAAACCCAGAACCTCCAGCACCAAAAATACGGGAGTCTACCACCTGATCTAAAGCGAATTCTCACTTCCATTAAGATTCTAGGTCACGGTGTCTAGTATGGCTTACAGTTAAGAGTGCCAATCTCAGGTCAGACTCTCAAAAAAACAAGGCAGGCACCCCAAACTGGTGGTATAGCCCATAATTAGATTTCACCAAGCCCGTAACGAATGTGCACTCCTGGACTACTATGTTAGTCTTACCATGGAGCCACGGACAGTCCCCTTAAGCTCTCCAGGCCCTCTTTACCATCCAGACAAAATGAACTTTATGATGAAATGTTACTAGAACCAAAATTCACCACACATTAGGTTCTTCCAACCCCAAAGGGTCAGTCACTCACTCCAGGTCAATGGATGCTCCAGATCTCTCACCAAAAACAATGCTGACATCCAATTTCTTTAGTAAAATAAACTAAAGATTTATTAGCTAAGAAAAGAAATGAGATGTATTGAGAGGTTAAAGCAGGTAAAATATGTAACAGCTGGGTTAGAGTTTGTAAGTTCAATTGATAACAGAGACGTAATGTCTGCCAGTACCCATAAGTCTCTGAGGGTTACCCGGTCAAAGAAAGCTATTAGGTTTGTGGGTAACACTTGTGGATGGGGGGAAGCTTTAGATGTGGTGTATCTTGACTTTAGTAAGGCTTTTGATACTGTCTCGCATGACCTTCTCATAAACAAACTAGGAAAATACCACCTAGATGGAGCTACTATAAGGTGGGTACATAACTGGTTGGAAAACCGTTGGCAGAGAGTAGGTATTAGTGGTTCACAGGCAAGCTGGAAGAGCATAGACAGTGCAGTCCCGCAGGGATCAGTTGTGGGTCCAGCTCTGTTCAGGAGTGGTGGAAGCCCCCTAAAAGTGGGGGAGCCACAAGCTCCCTAACTGGGCCCCACCCCCGCACTGCCCCTTCTCCCCAAGGTACCGCTCCCATGCCACCTCTTCCTCCAAAGACCAAATTCCCCACTCGCTCCTCTCCGCCCCCTCTCCCCATTGTTCGCCCTTATAGCTGTTAAAAAATGGGGGGGGGCGCCCTGGACCCCAGACCCCGCCATTCCAGCACCCCGTCCTGTTTAATATCTTCATCAATAATTTAGATAATGGCATAGAGAGGACATTTATACAGTTTGTGGACGATGCCATGCTGGGAGGAATTGCAAGTACTTTGGAGGAGAGGATTAAATTTCAAAATGATCTGGATAAACTGGAGAAATGGTCTGAAGTAAATAGGATGAACTTCAATAAGGACAAATGCAAAGTACTCCATTTAGGAAGGAACAATCAGTTGCACACATACAAAATGGGAACTGACTGCCTAGGAAGGAGTACTGCAGAAAGGGATCTGGGGGTCATACTGGATCACAAGCTAAATATGAGTCAACTGTGTAATACTGTTGCAAAAAAAAGCAAACATCATTCTGAGATATATTAGCAGGAGTGCTGTAACCAAGACACGAAGTAATTCTTCCGCTCTACTCTGCATTGATTAGGCCTCAATTGGAGTACTGTGTCCAGTTCTGGGCGCCACATTTCAGGAAAGCTGGGGACAAATTGGAGAATGTCCAGAGAAGAGCAACAAAAATGATTAAAGGTCTAGAAATCATGACTTATGAGGGAACATTGGAAAAACTGGGTTTGTTTAATCTGGAAAAGAGATGACTGAGAGGGGACATGATAACAGATTTCAAATACATAAAAGGTTGTTATAAGGAGGAGGGAGGTAAATTGTTCTCATTAACCTCTCGGGATAGTTCAAGAGGCAATGGGCTTAAATTGCAGCAAGGGAAATTTAGGTTGGACATTAGGAAAAACTTCCTGTCAGGGTGGTTAAGCACTGGAATAAATTGCCTGGAGAGGTTGTGGAATCTGTGTCATTGGAGACTTTTAAGAGCAGGTTAGACAACACCTGTCAGGAATGGTCTCAATAATCCTTAGTCCTGCCATGAGTCCAGAGGACTGGAGTAGATGACCTCTCAAGGTCCCTTCCAGTCCTACATTTCTATGAAAATGGCTTTGGGGACCTTTGTCTATTCACTCAGAATTCCCCCATCAGAATTCATCAGTCCAGAGATACAGGATCATGCCCAGGGTTTATTCTTATAGCTGTCTTCCCTGGAAAGCAGTAGTGCATGTTCCCACCACAGCATGGGTTTGTAGATTTCCCATTGTTGAATGTAAGGACCCATGCTTTGAAGTTAGCATGCTTCTCATTTACTGTTCTAAGGCTTCAATCCAATTGCATTTAGATACACCCACCCAGACAAACTTTCCTTAGTTTACAGGAACAAAGATAGCCAGAAACAATCCTTCATTAGTTTTCATGCAGTATTACATATTAAATAAATTCTTTTCCTAATGCTAACACACCTTTTGATTTAGAGCTAACTAAGTGCAAAGTAAATCAACAAGTTTCAGATGAGTGAAAATAATAACATTAGCATTTCACTAGTTTTCAAGCATTTGGGGCAAATGTAATTATCAGGCATATGCCTCATATATGTAATGTGATGCATCCGAAGAAGTGGGCTGTAGCCCACGAAAGCTTATGCTCAAATAAATTTGTTAGTCAGGTGCCACAAGTACTCCTGTTCTTTTTGCGGATACAGACTAACCTGGCTGCTACTCTGAAATCTGTGATAACATTCTCATTTGTTCTATTCTAACAAGTGAATTAGCTTGAACACACTATGACCTTTTAACATTTCTTTTGTTTCTATCTTGAGCTGGCAGCCTGCTGGGGAGAGTCACACACTGAATATTGGAAAGTCTTTTAAGCTCAGGCACTAGAGGCCTCTCATTTTTGATGCTAAAAGTCCCACGTTTGGCCGCACCAATAACCATGGCATCTGAGAGTATTCAGCCACCAGATCATATGGCCACTTTACTTTCAAAATAAAAGAACATTACAAACTCATGAGATCATGGAATTAGAAAGTGAAACTGATTAGTCCTTTGCTTTTACTCAAAGAATATACAACACTGTTATTCATGGATTCAGCAAGAGGTGCAAGAATGTGCCTATACATATATATAAAAATAAAGCATGAACAAAATAATTTATTACAAAATGTACTTTCCTTTTAGTTCTATGTATAAGAGAGCTATC
Organism: Terrapene triunguis; assembly: GCF_002925995.2. NCBI lineage: Eukaryota > Metazoa > Chordata > Testudines > Emydidae > Terrapene > Terrapene triunguis. The sequence goes on along the minus strand of NW_020664461.1, from coordinate 3,252,534 downwards.
AAAGATTGACAAACTTTCCGTATGAATTATAAGGAAGTCACATACACATAGTGCAGTGTGGCTATCTAGTATGTATTAACTTAGACCTAAAGGAAGTCCTTGTAAATGCTTTTTTTTTTTTTTTTTTTTTTTAAAGTGACATTTAGGGCTTGTCTACACCTACATTTTATAGCGCTCTAACTTGCTGGCTCAGGGGTATGAAAAATCACCCCCCTGAGTGCAGCAAGTTTGAGCGCTTTAAAGCACTAGTGTGGACACGCTCTGAGTGCTGGAAGCCGCGCTCCCAGCGCTCAGAGCTATTCACCTCGTGGAGGTGGATTACCAGGAGCATTGAGAGAGCTCTCTCCCAGCACTCGCGCGTGACCACACACACTTCAAAGCGCTGCTGCAGAAGTGCTTTGAAGTTTCTAGTGTAGACGTAGCCTTAGATTTTAAAAGGAACTGAATCAGCACAGTGAATTTTAGCTTCAATCAGCATAGGATCAAAGGAAAGTGGCCCACCACACTTGAATTAGTGTGTGCTAAAATGTTGAAATGTAGGAATGCTGGTACTGTCATTATTTGAGTGCAATGGAAATAATCTTTCCTTCCCACACTCCACCCAAAATAAATTCTTAATAATTAGGTCCCCTCCCCCATTAACAGCACTGAAACTTGTGCTTTAATGGTTTGAGATTAGTGTCTTCCTCAGTCTTGAGAGATCATCACAGCCAGATTTAGGCAAACCTCCAAAAATGTAAGTTTTGCTAAAAATGCCATGACATTATTGAATAGTTTCATTCTATTTCCTTCCCCAGCTTTTCATTCATTCCCAGGAAAGTGATTATAAATGTTCAATCTCTTGAGGCATAAACGAAGTTGTCAAAAAGGAGAAATTTAACTGCCAAGTATATGAATTGTACATTTCTATATAAAGAAATTCTATTTTAAAAAATTCCTTGTAATTTTAAGGTGTCTAACACACACACACAAACAGCTGAAGGACCAGGCCCTTACTTTGTACTCTAAATGTACAATACAAGTCTGCTTTACATCATTACTTACCTTCCTCTCACTGCTCTTACACAAGGCCTCAGGAAATACTGTAATAAGTCTGAAGATTATATCTTTTAAATTAATCTAGAAGGGTATCAAATGCCAGTATGACATGGAATATACTGAAACCTTCAGCAGATTGCTCAAGAGCAACATTTTAAGCTAAATATATGGGATTCAACTGATAATTACATTCCTATCCTTTAAGTCTTTAATGCCAGTCAATCTGGCTTTATGGAAAATAGGTCTTTGTCAAACAAACCTGATCACATTCTTTGAAGAGATTACAAGTTTGACTGATAAAAGTAACTGCATAGATGCAATGCAGACTTTTGTAAGGTGTTTAACTGTCAACATTAATTATTTCACTGACGATCATTTTAGCAAGGAAACCCAGCTAGTGTGCTTATCCCACAATCCCAATCTACTTCTCATTCCTTCCTGGCTTCCAAAACCCTCTATTGTCCCTTCATAGCTGCCCAAACTTCCAGAATCCCTAGTAACAGGTTCCACAAGCCAGTTCGTTATGCTGTCAATACAAAAATCTTCAGCACATTGGAAACTGAAAATTCATGGGCAGAGTGAATTAAATAGAATCAATATTAAAATAAATGCCACAGGGAATTCTGGGCTGGTTGTATTACTCATATTTTGGTCAGGAAAAAAAACTGATTTTAAAATCCACCCAAGGTGGCTGAAGAATTTCCAGTCTGTCACAGAATTCAGGAGCCTTACCACAGAGTTTAAGTACAGCTTGCTGCAGAGTACATGAGGCCTTGTATAAAGCTAATAGCACAAAATGCTTTTCGCAGAAGGAGTTCTGAACAAAAGACAAATTAATCGTTCACTTCAGCCTCACTGTATTATATAATGAACAGTGTGCGTTTCATAGTATGGTATTTAGTTTCAGTGTCTGACGCACATCTCCCCCACATTAAATTATAGCTTTATCTGTACCTGACGGTCTTGCAGTACACTTGCCTCCTAGCTGGAAACTTAAAGTTTTTGTTTTATTAATAAAAGATTTTTCATGCCTAGTCCAATTTGAGAACAATCCTTCATGTTCTGCACGGGCCTGTGGAGTCTAAGCCAGAAGCCAATTATTAGCCAACTACTTCTAACTATACCAGCTATTGCAGTGTGACAGCTCAGAAGAATATTAAGCTCCAATTCCATATTATATAATGTTAAGGATGCTAGAATTGCTACATTGCTGGCTAATATGCCAGATTAATACTCCATGCTGCATAAACCCCAAAACACATCCATTTGGATTTAAGTAACTTGTCACTGTTGAGTATCAGAGGGGTAGCCATGTTCGTTTGTATCCACAAAAACAACGAGGAGTCCAGTGGCACCTTAAAGACTAACAAATTTATTTGGGCATAAGCTTTCGTGGGTAAAAAACCCACTTTTTCAGATGCACTTGTCACTGTTGCTACATTAAAAGCCCTTAAGTTCCACTAGAAATTTTATCTGCAATTATTATAGGAAATGTGTAAAACAAGAATTCAATAGTGCATTTTAAGAGTTGCCTTGGCACACAACCATCAATAGAAAACCAAAACAACGTGTTGTACTTGCTGTTAGCTATGTTTTTCTCATGATTTTGCATTAATAGGTGTTATACATAAAGGTACTTTATTTTAAACTAGTATTTATTACAACCCCCAATTTAACAGCAAGCAATTGTATCCATTGTGAAGGATTGTACTTGGAAAAGAGTTTTTTCAGCTAATCACAGAAATTAGACAAATAAAATGAATTGATCATGTTGCAACCAGTTAGCCTTTCAAAGTATCCTTGGTTGTGTTACAGGTACAAAGCCTACTTAAAAGAAGCAAAAGGAAGTATTTTTTCACACAACGCAGTGTCAACCTGTGGAACTCCTTGCCAGAGGATGTTCTGAAGGCCAAGACTATAACAGGGTCAAAAAAGAACTAGATAAATTCATGGAGGATAGGTCCATCGATGTCTATTAGCCAGGATGAGCAGGGATGGTGACCCTAGCCTCTGTTTGCCAGAAACTGGGAATGGGCGACAGGGAATGGACCACTTGATATTACCTGTTCTGTTCATTCCCTCTGGGGCACCTGGCATTGGCCACTGTCGGAAGACAGGATACTGGGCTAGATGGACCTTTGGTCTGACCCAGTATGGCCATTCTTATGTTCTTAATCCAATGTTTGATGTATAGTTCAGAATGGTGTCACCAAAGCTCTTATTTCATATAATTTCATTAAGCTAAAAAGTTGGATTTTCTACCCACTCACAAAGCCTCAGAAAAAAAAAAAGTCTAGAATGATCTTGGATTTTTCTTGACTTTGATTTTCCATCTTAGAGACTGCAGACCAAGATGAACTTGTAATCCTTTGAACCATGAAATTGTCTCTATACTGGACACACATCAAGAAACTGAACATGGAATCAGAGCATCAGTGAACTTGGGTTAATCACATAGGTGGCCCTACTGACATCATAGCAGAGCACAAACTTACCATCCAAATGAGCACTAAAACTGCATCACAGAATATCATCTTAAAACATTTCTCATCCCTTTTGCTCCACAGTAATTGAAACAAAGTCTTGTCCTACAGGTTGGGGGGCGGGGGAGGGAGGGAATTGAACCAGACTCCACCATTTGGGCATCTTTTCTCCCTGCAGATGATCTGCCGTCACTTTTGGAGGAACAGATCCCAGAGATATTACATTTTAAATCCACAACCTCACCATAGGTCAAATGCATGCCTCGTGTAACATGCTCATTCAAGAGACGGGCTCTGCAGTGGAGTTACAAGTTAAATACCTTTGTCAAAGGACTAGAGAATGTCAAGTAGATTGATTTTTCAAAACCAACCTCAGTAGGAGCCATTATTTGCCTACACTAAACCGTATATAGAAGCAAAGATCTTTCCTGTGGCCTGTCATGATAAGACCATCTCATCTAGAAAACTAAAGCAGTAGATCAACTAGCACATATGCTGGTAATATATCTTTCCTCTGCCCACACCTTGCTCCTAACTGCTCCCACTGAATCCCTCACCAACTTTTGTTCCCTGACATTCTTCTATGCTGCCTCTTCTGCCTGGAACATTTGCCTTCTCCTCCTCATGAAACTTTTCTCATTAAATCCATCAGTATTAGGTGGTAGATTAAGAATGAGCAATTTAATCTAAAAAGCCTGTTTGCACAGCACCTACAGGGCCTGCTGAGGTTACAGTAGCTCCTAGAAATGAAAACAACAAACAGCATCATCCTGTGTACCATTAGAACATAAATTCACTCTCTCTCGTTACTGATAGGCTATTCCATGCAGTGCTGTTCCTTAGCACCAAAGGCAGATAGCTACGTATGGAGTGTTGAACATTTCTGTGCAAAGAGGGGTAAACAAAATTTAAAATCATAATTTATGTAACGTAACCTTTATTTTGATTGGTAATGTAAGCACTTAACCACAGAATTAGGAGCCTTTACAATTTTAAAATACACAGTACAAAAGACTATCAAAAATGTTATGTCACTAGTGTAATATCTGGAAATGCTATCTCATGTCACAGAGATGTAAATACAATTTGGAGTATGACTTTATTCAAAGCCATAAAATCAGGGAAAGAAGCCAATAATCTCTGCAACACCTTAAAGTTTAAAAGTCAATGCATTTATCAATTCCTCTATAGCAAAGTTAAGAGCTTTAAAAATATTTTGCCTGGCCTAATACCTAGCAAAAATCAAAATGGCTATAAACCTTACTAGAAGAGCCAGAACTGCAGAACACTGCTGACCAATAAACTTGAGATTGCACAATCTCATCTTGGCTTTACAGTGTTTACTGACTTTCCAAACACTGAGAAGAAGCAGGTGACTGCCACAACCCCAGATCTGCTCAAAGAATAAGAGATTCTTTTTATTGAAAAACTGACTCAGAAAAAGAAAGCAGGAGGGAATGAAGAGAAGAGACGGAAACAGAAAAAAGAGGAGGAGGGTACAGAGACATTGTGCAATAAACTACAGCATGTTGTTTCAGGTTCCACAATTACGTGCCAACATCACAACACATCTACTTCTCCTGTTAGGAAGCAAAGAAGATCAGCAACCTGTACTAAAGAAACAAGTGCAGTTCTGCTGGCCCAATTACAAAGCCAAATGGAAAACATCCAGACCACAGTTTCCCCAGCATATAAAAGATACATATTTAATGTGTGCATGCACTTAATAAAACAGATAAGAAACAAAAAGCCAATCCAAAAATTTTCCACCGTTTCCCCCATCCTCCTCTGCAACTTTCCTAAAATAAATGACACACCATATTGTAAGTGGTTGGGGGAAATGTTTATGCTACTTGCCAAGATCCCCACCACTCACTCACCCTAGGCAAAGCACATACAAGAACTCCAGTTGACTAGTAGACCAGGAGAGGCCCTCATTCAGAAACTCGAACACAGCCTCTGTACAAAATGCTGCATCATTGACTTGAAAGAGGAGAATCACTAAGGTTAGCCACCCACCTTGAACACCTCAGAGAAGAAACCAGAGCCTATTTTCTCACAGGTGAAGTCATCAAGACGTGTAAGTCTGGAAAAGGCACTTATCAGGGCTCTGTACGAAGAGGTCCAAACTCTCCCCACCTGGGACACAGTCCCGTCACCTCCGCCACCCCCATCAAAGTCTTCAATGCGCTCCAAGCGTGGTGGAAATCCTGCTATTGAATTCCGTTTACTTCGATCCATTTTGGAAAATAAATGGTTCCTTTTGAAAAAGGAGGGATTTCTCACATCTTAGGTGCTTGAGTAGTTTTTCTTCTGCTTTGGTGGGATGCTAAAAAACAAAAAGAAAATTACATAAACTTCATTAGATACTACTATTAGGGACATATCCAAAAAGAGTCCAACTCTTCATTCACACCTCTTTAGCCTGACAAATTTAACTCTCATTAGGAAAAATAATCAGAATCCTAGTAAGCGTACAAAAGGGAACAACATACAGATGGACTGGGACATCTTAAATGGCCTTTTCTATCTTTAGATTCCAGAAATACCTTATATTTCTGGCTATAAGATTAAAGAGACACATACTTAAAGTATTGGGCCCAAACATGGTAAGAAAAATCCTTCTATTCCTACACAAGGTTTTTTTAATTAGTCAAATAAAATACATTCTCTATTTCACTAAGATTTTTTAACACTACAGTAACTCCACGCTTAACATTGTAGTTATGTTCCTGAAAAATGCGATTTTAAGTGAAACGATGTTAAGCAAATTCAATTTCCACATAAAAATTAATGTAAATGGGGGGGTTAGATTCCAGGGAAATACACAGCAATGATGACTGGAAGAGGATGGGATATTTCCCGGGGAATGCCTTAGCGCTAAATGATGAACTAGCACTCAGCTGAGCCCTCAAGGGTTAACACGTTGTTAATGTGGCCTCACACTCTACAAGGCAGCACAAATGGAGGGAGGGAAAACAGCATAGGAGACAGAGACACACACTCTGTGTGTGGGAGAGAGCGAGAGAGAGATGTGCATTGCCCCTTTAAGTATGCTGACCGCACTCTAAGTACATTGCCTTTTTAAGTAGATCAGGAAGTTGAGACAGCAGCAGCTACCAGCAAGCTCCTTCCCTCCTGAGCCCTGTTGTGTCTCCTCCCCCACCCCTCCGCTCTATGGAGATAGGGTAAGCAGGGTGCAGGAGCAGGGGGACACCCTGGCATTAGCTCCCCCTTTTTCCCCCCGCACAACAAGCAGGAGGCTCCTGGGAGCAGCTCCAAGGCAGAGGGCAGGAGCAGCACATGGCAGTGGGCGGAGGGACAGCTGAACTGCCGGCAATTGATAGCCTGCTGAGTGGCTGCCGCACAGGGAACTTAGGGGAGCAGGGAGCTGATAGGGGGCCTGCTGGTCCACACTGGTTCCAAACCCCCACCAGCTAGCTCCAATGGGCTGCTCTTTCTGCAAGCAGTGGACAAAGCAGGGGGCTGCCAAACAACATTATAAGGGAGCACTGTGCAGCTTTAAACGAGCACGTTCTCTAATTGATCAGCAACGTAACAACGAAACAACATTAACTGGGACGACTAAGTGAGGAGTTACTGTACTAGTTTTAGGGACCCAGCGAGAAAAATAGTGTTTTATGCTTTACCGTACTAGAGTAACAGTTAATGAACACTTCCCATAACTCTGCTGCCATCACAAGAAAACCACTCTGCACTAAGACTTGACTGAGGATCCCTGGTCCAAAAAGCAGCACCTCAAAATCAGATAAAGGACGATCTTCATTAGGCGTCAGTAGCAGCACCTACATCCTTTATTCAGGTTTCCATACACTACAACTTCAGAGCCAACTCCCTTAATCTCTAAAAAGAACGAGGAGTCCTTGTGGCACCTTAGAGACTAACAAATTTATTTGGGCATAAGCTTTCATGGGCTAAAACCCAATTCATCAGATGCATGGGGTAGAAAATACAGTAGGAAGATATATATACACACAAAGAGAACATGAAAAGATGGGGGTTGCCTTACCAACTCTAACAAGACAAATCAATTAAAGTGGGCTATTATCAGCAGGAGGAAAAATCACTTTTGTGGTGGTAATCAGGGTGGCCCATTTCAAACAGTTGACAAGAAGGTGAGAGTAACAGTAGGGGGGGGGAAATTAGCATAGGGAAATAGTTTTTAGTTTGTGTAATGACCCATCCATGTAAATTACACAATTTAAAAACTTAGTTTATAAATTTATAAATGGGCCACCCTGATTACCACCACAAAAGTGATTTTTCCCTCCTGCTGATTATTTTTATATATTATATATTATATATTATATATATATCTATATTATAGATATATATATTGTAATTATATATATATATTGTATATATATACACACACACACCTTCCTACTGTATTTTCCACTCCATGCATCTGATGAAGTGGGTTTTAGCCCACGAAAGCTTATGCCCAAGTAAATTTGTTAGTCTCTAAGGTGCCACAAGTACTCCTCGTTCTTTTTGCTGATAAAAACTAACACGGCTACCACTCTGAATCCCTCAACCTGTGTAAATTATCACAGGCTATGTCTACATAACTGCAGTAAGTCGACCTACACTACGCAACTCCAGCTACGTGAACATAGCTGGAGTCGACATACCTTAGGTCAAGTTACCACAGGGTCTACACCGCGGGGGTCGACAGGAGAAAATCTCCTGTCGACTTACCTTACTCTTCTCATCGGGGGGTAGAGTACAGGGATCGACTGGAGAGCGATCTGCAGTCAATTTGGCAGGTCTTTACTAGACCTGCTAAATCGACTGCCGGTGGATTGATCTCAAAGCTTCAATCCCTGCTGTAGTGTAGACCTGCCCACAGTTCCATTGAAGTCAATGGAGCAATGACAGTCGAAGATTTAGTTCCAAGTCTATTATAACATCCATGATGTTACCACTCAAGGTAAAGTTCCAGAGTGGTTTTGGGGTTCTTTTTTCTTTGTTTATTTAAAGCTACATTAATTTCCATTCAATTCAAAACACAGAACATAAACTATGTTTGCCAAGTAGAAAAGGAAAAAACACCGGTAAGGGAATGGTTTTTTTGTTTGTTTGTTTGTCTTTTTAAGAGGACAATGAAGTAATCAGGATGACTCTGGAGCCTATTAAACCAAACTTGCGCTGGCAAACTTGACAGGTGGCCTACTTTTTTGTTTAAACCTTTAGGCTCACTAGGTTGTTCATCTTTTCATATTTAACTGCTCATTTACAGCAATTCAATGTGTCCTTGGAGAATCTGAGTTCAGCACAGAGTGAACAGATTTTTAAGGGTAAAGAGAAGGAAAAAAGAGGGGAGCTTGAAGCAGAAAAAACAGTGATATATATTGAAAAGTGGACAAGTGAAGTCACTAATGAGACAAGGAATAGATGAGGCAGTTATCATAGAATCTCAGGGTTGGGAAGAGACCTCAAGAGGTCATCTAGTCCAACCCCCTGCTCAAAGCAGGACCAATCCCCAATTAAATCATATACTTCTATTTACACAGATGTAGGAACTCTAAACCTGAAACAGTTATAAATGCCAATTTAAAAATAGTCTATTGAGTTTTAAAGGGCATTTAAAAAAACCGGAGGCTCACCAGCTGTCCCTTGGACACACAGCAATATTGTTTATTAGCATGTTTTGTATGCAATGCATGTCTTATTTCATAGAAGATGTTACTTCAGTGCCAAAATGCCAAGAAAACAGATGGTAACCCCTTTTCTGTTCAATAGTGAACTTTACTTTGCAATGCCAAACAACATTCAGATTATACTCTCAAGAAAAAGGAAAGAAGCAGTTACAGAATAAAAAAATATGTTGCATTGTTCAAGTATCCTACCACTTATTTGACTAAATCCTTGAAAATCAGGGAGAAAGTATTAATAACATTGGCTAGGGATTGCTTGATCTTCACAATGCAGGATATGGTGGTGTTCCTATAAAACTCTATGAACACTTTCCTAAGCTGAATTTACCATGCAAATTCCCACAACATATGCAAGCTGACCACACTTGGGTTCTGTGCTCGTTGAGTATTATGCTGTTGTGGCCCACTGATATGCACGAGATCAAGGTTCAATTTCTAACCTCATATTCTTGCTCTGAGAGCTATAGTCTGAAAGTGCTACAGAAGCAGCAGCACAGGCATGACGCCTGGCATTACTGCAACTGAGAAGAGAACAGCACCAATGCCTCTGAAAAGCATCCCCTGCTGAGCCATAAGGCTGATGCTCCGACAATTTCTGAGGTAGGTTAAAAATTAATAATAATAATTCTTAATGCTTCAACTGAGATCTGAACTTAACATTTGGTTGATTATTTAGAGAGGCACTAGGAAAGGAGACAGGGCATTGGAGCTGTGCTCCGGCTCTGCTCCAGCTCCAGGCAAAAACCTGCAGCTCCACTGCTCCGGAGCTGCTCCGCACTCCAGAGCTGCTCCGCGCTCCAGCTCCGGACTCCGCTCCAAAGCCCTGAAAGGAGATGAAGAGGAAGGTGCTCAAGAATAGTGAACAAGGTGCAAAGAGGAAACGCAGCAGCAACTCATTTATATTTCCTGTTTAGACAGAGCCCATCTTTGCAGAAGGACTAGATAAAATAGCACTAGTGGAAGGCACAAAGATGGGATATGACTTATTTATGCTGCAGTAGCACCCATAATGTGCTAGGTGCTGTCTCAACAGAGGATTGTCACAGTTCCTACCCCAAAGGGCTTACAATCAAAGCCTCACTTCTGCACTGGATTTCACATGAAGTAAGCCCCTGAATTTGCACAAGTTAGGTCTACACTGCAATTAGACACCTGCGTCTGGCCCATTCCAGTTAACATGGTCTCATAGGGCTTGAGCTAAGGGGCAATTGTGATGTAGACATTGAGCCCAAGCTCTCGGGCCCTCGCATGGTCCTACAGCCTGAGCTGCAGCCCAAGCCCAAATGCTTACAACAATTAAACAGTCCCTTAGCCCAAGTCAACTCACATGGGCGTCTAATTGCATACCCACAGAGCTCCTCAGACTTCAGTCAGGCACCACTTGGGCACAGGGGTCCAGCCACTGGAGTTCTTCGCACACTTGGGGACACAGTTTGTTAAGTTCTTAGGTGAAACTGTACATAAAAATAAGATACAAGAGACTATTGTTGTCCCCTATGCTAGCAATCACCAAGCACAACAAAGGTGATGTTAGATCAAGCAGGAGAGAAATAAGAAAAACCTCATAAGCAACTGGGTACCATTAAAAATAAAGAAAGAAAGAAAGAAAGAAAGAAAGAAAAAATAAAGAAAAAACACCACCACCTGAGAATTCTGTGAAGAAAATCCAACTGGAGGTAAAAAAAGAAAAAAAAAATCAGTCTCTCAATATGCTTTCCCTATTAGTTTGTTCTTTCAAAAAAAGAACTACACATGCACCATCCTTTATTACTGAAATCACATGGTGAAAACTTTGAGAAGGTCTATGTAAGTCCCACATTGAAAAATTAAAACCCGAAAGGTTTTACCATCTGGATTCTCAAGTAACCCATTCCTTCATCTAGGCCACCTAAAGCTAGTCTAATTTCCAGACAGTTACTCAGTGTAAAAAATATCCATGGAAATTACTAGGGTAGGAACTGTATTAGTCTCATTTTCTCACTAGGTTTGTAGATGCAGCATTAGAAAGAGGAAAATTTCAAGTAAGAAGCATTCCAAACAGGCCTAGTGTCATTTTGGCCAATTACACTAATGATCACATTCTCAATTAAATCATCCAGGGTTTAACTAACTGTCAAGTAAGTCTGAGGTACTTTAATTAACCGTACCAAGTAGTAAATTAAAGTGCACTGAACAGAATCCAAAACAATCCCGTTGCAAATGTAGAGCAAGAGCTGTCACGTTTAACCCAATAGCACTTGGCTACACTGAAAGTTATACATCACGTTAGTTAATGCGTTCTAATACAATATAATTTCCTAGGTCAGACAGTCCAAGGACATGTCATCTATGCAGGCAGCTGAGGTGACTAGAGAGGAAAAGGGGATGTACAGTCATTCCCCATCCACTTCTTGTTTTGCAGCAGAGTCCTTAGCTATGGGAATACAGGCTCAGCTACCTTTGCAAAGATTTAGCAGTGACTTCTTCCCTATGCATCACCACATGTAGCCCAAACACTGGTCCACAATATTAGGACACATCTATTAGTAAAGCATAATTAATTGCATGTCAAACCTGGAAATATGGTGGATTTAACATCAAGAACTCAGAACGTTGTTCCAGTGTCAATGATTTTCCATAGGCTGCCCCTGACTGCACAACTACAGAAGCTTGTATAGTGTAGTAGATTCAGCATGAAACTAGAAGCTAGGAGCGCAAGAGTGCTAATCCTTGCATGGCCACTGACTTGATGTGCCATTTCAACAAGTAACTTAACTGCTGTCTCTTTTCCCCCACCCCTAAATCAGTAAAATGATAATATCTACCTTACTCCTTCACATGGGGCTGTGAGAATTAGTTCTCTTTTCAAAACACTGTAAAACCAGTAAAGTGAAAATATACACAAGTGCCATCATTAGCGCTATAGGACATCAGACATTCGGCCCTGCTAAACTCAGGATATTGAGCTACAAACAAATGCTAAATCCTGGATTTTTAATTTTATATTCATATTATATTTCTCTGATCTTTGTTGTTCCTGAAAGAGCCACTTTGACTCTAGCCAGTGCTATCATAATGTATGCGTTCCACAAAAAGGCCCCCAAGTTCCTCAGAAGTGACCTGCATTACCCCTGCTCCACTGGTCCAGAGACTGTCAGTTGGCTAAACTGTGTGGTAGTTTGTGAGGCCAATACACCGCCAAAAGAGGCTGAGCTGAAACAAACATCTCACCTAATTTGTGAATCCAGCCAAGTCTGAATTCAGTAAAAGGGACTGACCGGTCATTAACCCCCTACACAGAACCTGGGATTCAAGCAAGTACAATGGTCAGAAACATTTTTAAGCATCTAACACTCATTCAGGAAATGTAAATATAATAATAAGCCTGAAATACTAACTTTTATGTCCTTAGTGTTCCTGCCAATAACTTCTAGGGTCCATTTAATTTAAAGGTAACCCTATTAAGGGACTTGGTAACCACCTGCTAGTCCTCTAACCTAGTTGTAACAGTTCCACTTTGTAGCACACACAAGACCCTATGCTAAGCAGGCTAAAGACAGGTTTATGATTTGCTTTAGCTTGGTTACAACACATGGTTGCTGTATTTAAATAATCCATTTCAGGCAAGATACATATCCCTTTTGAGAGACAGGAAATGTGAGCTGTCTAGAACAGTGGTCTCCAAACTTTTTTGATCGCGCATCCCTATCAGTAAAAAATTTTTGAGCACGCACCCCCGCCGCACCGAAGCAAAAAAAAAAAACCGCCCCGACCCCCCCCCGAACTGCCGAAGCAATAAAAAAAAAAAAAAAAAAGGAAGAAAAAAAGAAAAAGAAAAAGCTGCTCGGACTCCCACCGGATGGGAAAAAAAAGCGCTCCTCCTGCCGCGCACCCCCAAGGATCCTCTTGCGCACCCCACTTTGGAGACCACTGGTTTAGAAGGCATAATGACCCCACTTTGTCCATCCCTACACAGAGCAGTACTGAGAGGAAGTGGCTTTTGCCTCCTGGATTCTGGAGTTGCTGGGGCTTGCTTAGGCACAACACAGGTAAGGGTTACCCTAAATAATGCCCTGGAGGCCAAGACACCTAATAGTCAAGGCCTAGGAATGCATTGGTCATACCCCTTCACTGGGGCTATCCCCCTCTGCATTTGGAGTATTTTCAGGAAATAGGAAGCAGCATTCAGGTACTTTGCAGCCCCTTCGCATCAGCACAGCCAATGCAAACAGGCCATAAGGCAATGAAGAATCCAGCCCAACAAAGGCAGGAACAAAAGATAAAGAAGTGCTGGGAAAGATAAAACGAAGAGATGAGAGATGTATGTATCCTTGAGTGTAAAAAGGGAAGAGAAACACGTGGTCTGTTAGGTTATTCCCATTCATGAGGGATAGTCATTTTAAAAACTTTTATTTTTCAATTTACAGAACATAAACAGAAGATTAAAATCTCTCCTAACATTTCAGCCAGAGAAAAGATAAGAACCTGGCTGAAACAACAGACGATTTTACTTCATGTCACAATAATGCAGACTTGGCTTTTATATGTCATTTATAAACTCACAGGGCTAAAACACATAAAGCATGCCTTCAAAAGCGTGCCTTGAAAAGCACAGGCAGTTTAGTTATTTACCTTGTGACTACAGAGATCACAGAAGTTCTGCATATCAACTATTTACAACAACTATAACAACAACAACATATAACATTGTTTATTTAGCATGGTAGGTGTGCAATAAAAAAAGTCACAGGTCCATGTGACAAGAAGCTTACAATCTAAATCGGACATAACACAGGGAGGCTAGACAACAGATGGGCGTATAGCGGGAGGGATACAAGTGACCTATCATGAGATATATTTATTGCTACATATGCATTTTGTTAGTTCCTTTTTAATAATATATTAAAATTTGAAGAGAGAATGAAGGTCAGAGCAGAGGTCAGCTTACATAATTTACATTTTCGAAGCTCTACACAAATATTGACTGTTTCCCCACCCCACCCCAGAAGAGAGTCATTTTTGCATTCATTTGCAAAACAGTGGCCTGTAATAATACTCTTTCATTACATCCTTATATGCAAAATTCTGGGTTACAGGAATAATACAAAAAAGGAACCAAATAAGCTAACAGATCATAACTGTTTGTTGCTCTTTTCTGATTGTACGCTTAATGGAAGAGCCTCCACCTCCAGCTTTGTGACCTATCACAAATATTCGTGAAATCAGTTGCATAAAGAGCCACAATTATAAACATACATGTTTCAATGCAGTGGATCTTGTAATAGTTAAACCTTTTCATTAATTATTATTA
>NW_020664461.1:3218453-3233042 GCF_002925995.2 Terrapene triunguis | reverse complement strand
GGGGGGGACTGATGCACTCTGCCTCAGACAACAGGGAAGCCTTCTGCTTGGATTACCAGTGGCTGTGTAACTGACCATGGCCGAGCACCCAGGGTTGTCTGCAGGGCTCAATCCTGTGACCTTCAGCACCAAACGCACAAGCCTGAGTAGCACCTGTGCTAAATGAGTGTTAGCAATCAGTGAGTTGTTATAATCCCAGGGGACACACACTACACTGTGCATGGTTATTACATATTCTTCCCCAGACAACATGGCCCCAAGTGGTAAAGGTTCCTACTAGTTCACATCCCCACTGGGGCATCTTGTGGTAAATCATCCCTGGTCACTTTGTTACAGACCCCACAGTGATCAATGCGGATGGAACGCTGATCATTCAGCTCCCCAAAACTCTCTCTACTAGTTCAATTCAAGAGTTCCCTGAGCCGTGAGCAGGTAGCAGGCTGTTATCCTTGTTGCAGACAACTACTGAAGGCACAAGCAGAAGCATTTAATCCAGAAGTATTGTGATAGCTTGTTGGTACCTGCCATCTTTATGGGCCACATCTCTGATCAGATTGAGACAGCTCTGCATGCCAAGACCTGTTGTCTCCATAGGGCCGTACCTCTAGTTTAAATATCAGAATACCTGCAGCCTCATTCATTTTACACAAGCTAATTGGTCTTCTGGAAAATTGTCAACATGGTTCCATTAGGTGAGCAAAATTTAGATGCCCCTGTTTGAGGGTATTTACTCCTACCATGTGTGCCAAGCTACATGTATCTGACCCGAGTATAAAGTTATGGTGACACCTAGTGCTCAAACAAATAAACATATGTGGTGACAGAAATTACATAGAAAATAGAGGGGAAAGATGTATTAGGTCACATATGAGCCATCCTCTGAGGGGGATGTAATGATTTCAGCATTTTGGAAGTAGTCAGACACATAAAGCAAGGGGAAGAAATTTTGCCTGATAGCAATACCAACCTGGAAGTGGACATTTTGTGCACAGAGGGAAACATGCACAGAGGAATACAGAAACAACAAGGAGTCCAGTGGCACCTTAAAGACTAACAGATTTATTTGGGCATAAGCTTTTGTGGGTAAAAAACCTCACTTCTTCGGATGCATGGAGTGAAAGTTACAGATCCAGGCATTATATAATGACACATGAAGAGAAAGGCGTACAGAGTCTGTACTAGCTTGCACTGTAAAAATCTGTTCAGGTTGTGGGGACATGATGCTGTGAAGAGTAGCTCTCTCCCAGTCTTGCCTCCATTGCCTTCACTGGAATGAGTTATACCAGGGACAAATTTGGCCCTCTGTGCCTCAGTTTCCCCATCTGCTAAATGGGAATTATGACATCTATCAACCTCACAATGGGTTGTAAGTTTTAATTCATTAATGTCCATAAAGTGATTTGACAGTCTCAGATGGAAAGGCAAAATATTATAAACATACACACTCATCTAAACCAAAGGAAAAGCTGACTGCAAAAAACAGACAGAAGTACTCAGATCTGTCAGCTACTTCTGTTTTCTGATGCTCTAGGGGAAAACTTCAAGCGTCTGCCCTCTTGACAGCGTGAGTTCAAGAATGGCCCCTTTCACTCAAAAGAAATTCCCTTAAGTTACACTTTGGGGCTTTAAATTCAAGTGCAGTTTATTCAAACAGTTCATTCTCAAGCAAAATTTAAAAGATTGCGTAAACCAAACTTAAACATCTCAGTGTTTTCATGTCCATGCAGCAGATTGTGAATATTCAGCGTGGTGGGAATCCTGTAGAATTAAGTGTCCATTGCTGCTTCATTCTCAGTGAAACTACCTGCAACACATTTTTTTTTAATCTAGCTATTCCCCAGAACTCTCTTATACCAGTTGGTATTTTAAAGCAGATATTAATTAGCTCCAAGGTGACACCTTGTGGTAGCCATTCCAACTATTTGGGATATAATGCCTACTGAAGCAACAACATTCTCTTTCGCCCACACTGTCCTTCCAAAAATGTCACCCAGTTTCTGCATTTCAACATGATTTCAATCTGTGTCTCTAATATAAACTACAGATGTCTTTGTTGGCAACTTTCATATGCAGGAATTTATATGAACTGGGGGTGTGGAGTAACATTACTACCCTATGCCAGTGCAATCTAGTAATCACAAGCCTCATTTGCTCTGTAGAAACACTGTTCATCTGTCTCAGGGGTGGCCAACCTGAGCCTGAGAAGGAGTCAGAATTTACCAATGTACATTGCCAAAGCACCACAGTAATACATCGACAGCCCCGCATCAGCTCTTTCCTGCCCCAGTGCCGCCCTCCCTCCGGTAGCCCCACCGATCAGCGTCTCCTCTCCCTCCCTGCACCTCCCAATCAGCTGTTTTGTGGCGTGCAGGAGGTTCTGGGGGACTGGGGGGAGGAGCGAGGGCACGGCAGGCTCAGGGGAGGGGGCGGGAAGGGGTGGAGTGGGGGCAGGACCTGTGGCAGAGTCAGGGGTTGAGCAGTGAGCACCCCCTGGCACATTGGAAAGTTGGCGCCTGTAGCTCCAGCCCCGGTGTCGGTGCCTATACAAGGAGCCGCATATTAACTTCTGAAGAGCCGCATGTGGCTCCGGAGCCATAGGTTGGCCACCCCGATCTATTTATTTTTAATGTGCCCATCACTTGTGACATTATGCTCATAATTACGTGAGGAAATGATCCACATTTGTAAGAGGACTTAAAAAGGGGATATTGTTATGAGCCCCAGTACTGCTGACAGATAACGGAAACTCTTCTTTACCTCAAGTGCTAGAGGCCTGGAGCAGAAGAGCATGGGTTGAGCTGATGACCACATGTGTACATACATCAACAGCGACAGCCTGGTCTGAAACCAAAGTTACATGCTGACTATTTGCAGCTCCCCGGCGAACAGGTCTGAGCAACACTTGCAAAACTCTGGTACTAAAGCCTGCAGAAGGTGAATGGCTTATAGAGCTTTCCATTGTTTCCTGGAAGGAGGAAAACTAATGTTGGATGGAAAGAGATCAAAGAGAAAGGTCTGCAGAGATCACAGTGCTGCTTTATTTGTAATGATCTTTTGTTTGCATTCAGGAAGAACAGGCAAGAGTTACACATCCTGAAAACACCACTACAGGAAGCTCTGTTCACTATGGGGGCTCCCCCTTCTCCCCCTCCTGCTGCCCTTGTGCTGGTTGTCCTGCTTAAAGATCAAATACTCCAGAAAACAGTTCTGTGGTTTGTGGTTTACATCTTTCTTCTTTCAGTATGACTGCCTTCCCCAAAGAGATCACTTTATCTGTCTGAGCGTCACAGGCCTTGCAAAGAGCAGGCAATGGTTAATGCACCCAGTGGCACTAAAAACAGACATAAAAAGAACTCTGGTAATAGGAGACAGGAGGGGAACTCCCTGCCTCAGAGCATTTGAAATGCACCTGGGACAGTGGGATGAAAGAAGGATGTTTCTTCTTTACAAAATAATCAAATCTCTGACTACTCATAAATTCCAGACAGCTGTTAACATGAATGCATAAGCGGGATGGGGGAGGTATACTCAGGGCCGGCTCTAGGCACCAGCGCCCCAAGCATGTGCTTGGGGCGGCACTTTTCAAGGGGCAGCATTCGAGCGCTTTTTTTTTTTGCTTGGGGCGGCAAAAAAACTAGAGCCAGCCCTGGGTATACTAAGCCAGAGTAGGGAAGTGTTATTACCGCTGTCTAAGTGAGACTATGACTGGAATATTGTGTTCAGTTCTGGGGTCCACAATTCGTAAAGAATGTTGACAAATGGGAAAGGGTTCCAAAAAGAGCAACAAGAATGATTTGAGGTCTGGAAAATGTGCTTGAGAAATTTGTCGTGAGAAATAAAAGCTTAACAAAATGAAGATTAAGAGCTGACTTGATCCCAGTACCTAAATGAGAAGAAAATTTCTGAAGTAAAGGGCACTTTTCATCTAGCAGACAAAGGCAGAACAAGTTCCAATGGCCGGAAGCTGAAACTAGACAAATTAAAGCAAGAGATAAGGTGCACATTTTTAACAGTGAGGGAGTTAACCTTTGGAATAACTTACCTAGGGATGTTGGCGTCACTAGGCATAGCTACCAGGTAACTCGGGGGAGTGGAAGGCCATAAGTGCCGATGAAACCCCCCCTGCTCTCGGTCTAAGTGAGCCACAGTAACTCCATCTTGTGAACTTTAACCAGCCTCCATGCTAACAGTCTAAATGCTGAAGCAGAATATGTAATGGTCAGCTTTTTTTAGCAGACAGCTGCAGTTTCGCTCACACTAGCAAAAGCAGTAGTGCTAACGAGGGGGGAAAGGGGGAGGGAGAGGCCTACTACCTAGAGCTTGCAAGGTTAAAGATAAACATGCGGACGAGAACTTTTCTAACACGCCACAATGTACTGCCTGCTGTAACCGCTGTTGGGAAGGGAGGGGTAAGGGAGGAACAGAACAAAGGCTTGTACACAAACAGCTTGGAATATAAAATGGGAAACTTGCTTGTATTTGCTGCGCTTGATTTGAGACATGCTGGTCTCCTAGTGCCTATTCAGAGCTCTTGAATAAATTTGGTTTGCTTCTCCACCCTGATGTGTCTATTGGTGCGACGCACACCGGGCAATGAACCCTGTTGCCCCCTCGGGCCCTCTGGGCCGGCAACAGGGATGTGGTGATGGATTTTCCATCAGCTGAAATCTTTGCATGAAAACTGGATGTCTTTCTAAAAAGATCAGTGCTAGCTCAACCAGAAGTGATGGGCATGATACAGGAGCCACTGGGTTAGGATCTCTCATAGTGGTCCCTTCTGGCCTTGAAAATCTCTTAATATAAGGAGGTCAGTTCTGGTAATCGTAACATCTACACTCTGGGTATCCTGCACTGATACCACAACATCCTAATCACTGTAGACGTGATCACAAATGCACTTGTGTTAAATGATGCTGCCAGGCCTGATCCAGCAAAGCTCTTCAGATGTGCTTGAAGTGAAACAGCTGCGTAAGTGCCTTGCTGGACAGGGGCCAGAGCACTCAGCACATTGTAGGATCACGTCTATAATAAATTGACTAATTATTCTTATATTTGATTTGTATTATCGTAATACCCAGGAGCCACAGCTCTCCACTCTTGTCTTCTTGCACAAATGGCTCTGACACCTCCGGTTTGTAACAGCTGCTGGGTACTTTATTTGTGTTTTACCAACCACGCCCCTCTCACAGTCCCGTGTAGCAATTCTATTTACAGAGTCCTACAATCATCGTTACTTTTTGCCAGAGACTGCTAGCCTCTCTCTCCTGCGTAGCCTTCCTGTGTTCCTTTTCTATTCTTCAGTTAACGGGCTAATTCTTTCCTCAGGTCAGGCTGATCTAGTAATTAACCACCCTTCCTTCAATCAGGAGCTCTCGGAGAAACTAATTGGATTTACTGTGACCAGTTTCAGAGTAGCAGCCGTGTTAGTCTGTATCCGCAAAAAGAACAGGAGTACTTGTGGCACTTTAGAGACTAACAAATGTATTTGAGCATAAGCTTTCGTGGGCTACAGCCCACTTCTTCGGCTGCATAGAATGGAACATATAGTGAGGAGATATATATACACATACAGAGAGCTTGAAAAGGTGGGAGTTGTCTTACCAACTCTGAGAGGCCAATTAAGTAAGAGGAAAAAAAACTTTTGAAGTGATAATCAAGATAGCCCAGTACAGACAGTTTGATAAGAAGTGTGAGAATACTTCCAAGGGGAGATAGAGTCAATGTTTGTAATGGCTCAGCCATTCCCAGTCTCTATTCAAGCCTAAGTTGATTGTATCTAGTTTGCATATCAATTCCAGCTCAGCAGTTTCTCGTTGGAGTCTGGTTTTGAAGCTTTTCTGTTGCAAAATTGCCACCCGCAGGTCTGTCATTGAATGACCAGACAGGTTAAAGTGTTCTACTGATTTTTGAATGTTATGATTCCTGATGTCAGATTTGTGTCCATTAATTCTTTTGCGTAGAGACTGTCCGGTTTGGCCAATGTGCATGGCAGAGGGGCATTGCTGGCACATGATGGCATATATCACATTGGTAGATGTGCAGGTGAACGAGCCCCTGATGGCATGGCTGATGTGATTAGGTCCTATGATGATGTCACTTGAATAGATATGTGGACAGAGTTGGCATCGGGCTTTGTTGCAAGGATAGGTTTCTGGGTCAGTGTTTTTGTTCAGTGATGTGTGGTTGCTGGTGAGTATTTGCTTCAGGTTGGGGGGTTGTCTGTAAGCGAGGACAGGTCTGTCTCCCAAGATCTGTGAGAGTGAGGGATCATCTTTCAGGATAGGTTATAGATCTTTGATGATGCGCTGGAGAGGTTTTAGTTGGGGGCTGAAGGTGACAGTTAGTGGTGTTCTGTTATTTTCTTTGTTGGGCCTGTCTTGTAGGAGGTGACTTCTGGGTACTCGTCTGGCTCTGTCAATCTGTTTTTTCACTTCAGCAGGTGGGTATTGTAGTTTTAAGAATGCTTGATAGAGATCTTGTAGGTGCTTGTCTCTGTCTGAGGGATTGGAGCAAATGCGGTTGTATCTTAGAGCTTGGCTGTAGACAATGGATCGTGTGGTGTGTCCTGGATGGAAGCTGGAGGCATGTAGGTAAGTATAGCGGTCAGTAGGTTTCCGGTATAGGGTGGTATTTATGTGACCATCACTTATTAGCACAGTAGTGTCCAGGAAATGGACCGCTTGTGTGGATTGATCTAGGCTGAGGTTGATGGTGGGATGGAAATTATTGAAATCATGGTGGAATTCCTCAAGGGCTTCTTTTCCATGGGTCCAGATGATGAAGATGTCATCAGTGTAGCTAATACTGTGTTAAGGAGCAATGGTCACATAAATACCACCCTATACCGGAAACCTACTGACCGCTACACTTACCTACATGCCTCCAGCTTCCATCCAGGACTAAGAGCCCAGGTCCACGGACTTGGGCTCATGCTGTGGAGCTAAAAATAGCAGTGTAGACTTTTGGCTGGGGCTCGCATCTGGGCTCTGAAACCCAGCGAGGGGGAGAGTTTCAGAGCCCAGACTCCAGCCCAAGCCCAGACATCTACACTGGTATTTTTAGCCCCGCAAGCCGAGTCAGTTGACCCAGGCTCTGAGATTTGCTGGTGCAGGCCTTGGTAGCTAGAGGTTTGTTGCAGTGTGAGGAAAGTCTGGATTAGAAACAAAGAAAGAACTACCTGGGCAGATAAATATTAATGGCTAGGCAGCTGGTGTCCGGTGAGCATGGCTTTTTGCTCATTGTTCCCTGGTGTTCCCCCTGGGTGTTTTGTCAGACCCATCTGGTGCCTCTTGTCTTATACTTGCCTTGGCTTGTAAGGTCTTTGAGGCAGGGACCATCTGTCTGTGGAGAGCCCAGCACAAGGGCGTTATGGTCTATGGGTGGGGTTCCTAGGAGTTACCACAATATAAATAATACATTAAAATGCAATAACATCAGCTGGGTTGAGACAATGTATTCTTGATAGGGGTTATGGTCACTGTAGTTCTCCCCCACTCACCTCCCGCCCCATTTTATGGGACATGTTCAGGTTAGAAGTCTGAAATTTTGTTACCAATAACACCCGAGATGATCTCGACTGAAAGAGTTTGAAAAAGCAGATGTCATTTTGCTCCACTTATGCGGTTTATTGTCTGCACTTTGCTCAGCTTGGGGCAGTGAAACATCACAGCAGGGGAGTGATATCCGTGAGCCAGCTTTGGTGTGTACATGAGGGCACAAAAAACCTGGCCCTCTATTTTGAACTCCTGTTCAGGGGCTAGCCAGAATCCCAGAGACTCATGTGTTTGCTAACGCTTCCACTGTGAGCAGTGAAGGAAGGATGATGGCGGGGGGCATGGCCCCAACCCTTTCCATTAGCCTGCAGAAGAGGCCAGGCACAAGAGGAGGAGTTTTCTTCACCCTTCCCAAGGTGGACCTGCTATACCACATTCACGCTCCAAGAGGAATTCTCGCTGACTCAAAGGGCAGAATCTTCGTCCAATGCAGGGGTCAAACTGGAAGGAAAAAGGCAGCGGGACTTATCCAAGCTCCACCCATGCTCTGCCATTTGAGTCGCCATAGATTGTGCGGATGTTCAAAGGATGTTCACGCAGCTCCTTGAACTCCACTGGGCTCCCCGAGCAGTGCTTCCCCTCTGGGAGGCCTGAATGTGCCCATGGATTCGGCAGGGCTCCTTGGGCTTGGCAGCGTTTTGATTGGAGGAAAGACAATAAGTGCTGGTATCTCCCCAATGCCACGTGGCACCACGCTTAGCGGTGAGTCACAGTGCATGCTGCGGTCTGGGCGCCTGCTTCTCCTTTCCCACACGAGGCATGAAATCGTTAGCAGTGTTGACATTTAAACTCTCCTCAGGGATCAGCTGAATTAACACTTCTCTGAGTTGAACGGGGCAGCTCACAGCTCTCAGAGTTAGGGTTGCAGGTTGTCTGTAGACTTATGTCTGCTTTCCTTGCACTCTGTTCACATTCGTTACGTTTTCTTCGCAACCATAACAGCTAGAGACGTTTGGTTTTTTTTTTCAATTGAAAGCTGAGGTTCTTTAGAACAAGAGAGCAGTTTGAAAGAGGGGCCAGTAGGCCGCACTGCCATGAATCGCTCAAATCCAAACCCTGACCCTATGTTAGTTGCCTCAAACACGTTCAGTTGTTGTCTGTCTTTAGGGTCTGCTGCTGTTGGATTTCTCCACCGATTCGTGGCAGTCCGGCCTACTGACCCCTCTTTCAAACTGCTCTCTTGTTCTAAAGAACCTCAACAGTTGAGAAGGAAAAGCACCACACAGCGGTTCCTTAACTGAGCTCCCCTGCTCTTCCTCCCAAAGGGTAGGGAGGAAAAGGAGACCCTGTCCTGTGGCTAAGCTTCCAGACCTAGTGCTCCCCCAGCCTGCCAGCTGTTTAGCCCAGTTCCAATCCCTTGAGTCATCAGCGCCACCATGCTTGTTATGTCTCCCCAAGTATAGCTCTGGAGCTATTCTGATCTCTTTTATTGAACTGTTTTTATCCATTCTTCCTTCCCCCTAGGTTACGTAGCCATGAAGTGTCCTTGTGGGGAAAAAGATGAATGAGGAGTGATAGACAGGGGGAGAACAAGAAGCCTCCAGCCTTGTAGCCAGGCTCACTGCTTGCGTCACAGTTATCAAAAATAGATTAATGGCATCTCTCTCCACATCGGAGGCAATGACAGAGGAGATGTAATAGCCTGGAAAAATGCAGAGCAAATGCTCCCTTTTGCTGTGCTGTTAGTGACCTGGGGGCATCTTCCCTTCTCTGACAAATTCCTCTCCCTAGGTTGTGATTTGCTGTTTATCAAAACTTGCTCGTCTTATGCACTGACCCTGAAAAAAATAATCACCCGGGCTATCTTTTCTGCTTTCGTTATTCTGCTGCCAGCAATATTCCCTTTGGTAATAGAATCCCCCTTCTGCAGAGGGTTTATAACTCAGCCATACAGAGTCCCACTTTTGAGTAGCACCCCAGGTGTAAAGCACCTCCAGAAGGGATATGTAGTGCATACAGTTTGGGTGCCACGTCGTTATGTCTGTCTGATCAAAGATGAATCCTGATGGCCACCAACCTTTCTGCGATCAGAATGGAGCTAGTAATTTTACCGAGGGCACGTGAGGCAGAATAGAATCCCACTCATTCGTCTATAGGGCTATAGGGCACAGCGAGATTAAGTGACTTGCCCCAGGTCATGCAGCAGGTCAGTGGCAGAGCCAAGAATAGAATCTAGATCTTCTAAGTCCCAGTCTAGAGCTTGGAACTGCTGCTCCTTGCCAATGCACCAAATGCTCTCTCTCCCCCCACTTCTCCCATGCAGCCTCCTATCCTTATCTTGTCCCTGACAATATCTCCATGACTGATGTCTGAACAGCTGTCCTGTGTGTTGTAGTGCAACCAATCTGTGGCCACCAAGGACTTCACCGTTGTCATTATGTTGCACTCAGTGACTGCTTGGAATGTCATGACAGCAGTGGGACTAACACTCAGAGTCTTCAGCTCTGCTTGCGATGAAGGAAAATATCGTATAATTGTTAATTGTTCGGGGCCTGTGAAACCAGCTGAGCCATTCCAATAGAGGCCAGTGTCACATCACTGTATTTATGTGTCTCTCCCCTAGTTACAGGCTGGTAAAGTTGTCTCTCTCCTGCTCTTTCTAATTCCCTTGTTTTCCCATGGTGTATCTGCTTCCTTGTATTAAATTACATCATCATCATTATAATCTCTGGTCTGGTCCATACATTGGTTTTCAGCCAGAAACAAGCAGACGGAAGCTAAAGCACATTGCAAAACAGAACATGACTTTGGCAGAAGTCAATGCATTGATCATTGCGTGTGTAACTTTATTTCAGAAGCTGCTATGGATCCCATATGGTATTTTTCGCTCTGTATTCATTGTGGTTCTACCTCCCTCAAGCTGTGAACTCCAAGTCTTCTGCTAAATGGAATGAAAGACTAGATTCACTGTAGCTTCCACGTTCCTTTGTATCTTCCGCTGACTACTGTGCTGTTTTGTAACATCTAATGATAATATTGAATCACAATAATTAACTCTGCACCAGTAATAGAATGAAAAATAGCTGTCTAGTGTTTCTCCAGTGATGGAAGAGCAGTAAGTGTCATCACAAAGGTGGTGTTACTTCGATACAGTAGCTTCCTGTGTACTTTCTGTATTCTACAGACGTGAACATACTGAGAGTGCTCAATTATGTGTATTAATAATAATTAATAATGAGCAGAACAGGTAAACTATAGCAGTGACCTGCAGGGGGTCGCCTTTGCACATATTTTTCAGGATATTTACTACCGGCCTCTAGGGCAGAGGTTCTCAAACTGGGGGTCGCAACCCCTCAGGGGGTCATGAGGTTGTTACATAGGGGGTCGTGAGCTGTCAACCTCCACCCCAAACCCCGCTTTGCCTCCAGCATTTATAACGGTGTTAAATATATTTAAAAGTATTTTTAATTTATAAGGGGGGGTCGCACTCAGAGGCTTGCTGTGTGAAAGGGGTCACCAGTACAAAAGTTTAAGAGGCACTGCTCTAGGGCATGATAGCAGCATGATGCTCTCCATAATCTCTATGCTGTTGAAAATATCTTGTATCAAGTGTCACTGCTTAATTAAAGCAAATGGACTAGTAACCTGGACAACTCAAGGCCTCTCTATCCATAGGACAGCTGTAACATATATAGTTTCAGTGTCTCCAGAGAGACCACCTTCTTGAGAAGTGAGGAGTCAGGAGCTTGCAAGACCTTGGCACGTATTTCAACAGGGTATTAGAGACAGAAGAGCCAATGGGTTATATACAGTCATCCTTAGCAGTGACTTCCTAGGAAAAATCTGCCCTTGAATCCATCTTACATCTATCCACCTAGATGTCCTTGTGTTGCACACCATGACCACTCAGAATACTGTGGTGGAAAAAATTCAGATGCTGTTATTCCAGAAGTTCAAATTATCTGCTGGCAATAGAGGGTCTATGTACAACACAAAGTTGAGCAATTCTGATTACATCCAGTAGAGGGCAGTGGTGCACATACATGGTGTAACAGGGCAATTTCCCGTGATATCTTTGGGAGATCTTACTGTCTGAAGTTTATGTATCATTGTGAGTCAGGGATTGTATGTGATTGCATGGGGGAGGAGAACCAGGGCTTCTCCAGAGACTAGAACAGTGGGAGGTGATTAGGCAAATTCACTCAGGCGGTAACGCCTCCAGCGAAGTCCCAGCACCTGGAAAGGCTCGCCTAGACTGGCTCACACTGGATTCTCCAGAGACCAACAGACAAAGAAAGGACTGTTGGATAAATAGCCTGAGTTTAAACTGCCTCAGGGCCTTCTTTCTGATCCAGTCAACGGAAAGGACCTTCTGTCCAAGTTGTCCCCCAATTCTTCCCGGAAAGGTCTTTCGCCTACAGAGGTCCCCTAAGACCAATGGGTGACCTCTGGTAAGCGTTTAGCATTCTTGTAGGAACTTGTATTGTTTTTTTAAATATGTTTTCTGTATAATGCTTTTACCTCAGGAATAAATAGTGCTTTGTTAGAAAGGGCTGTGTGGTAACTTGTAACAGCTGGCAACTTCGCTGTTCATAAGTTTGCAAAGAGAAAGCAAAGTGCAGATGCTGGCCTGTTTAGGCAGTCTAGCTTGCTGGGGATATCCCAGTGTAGGCAGGGAACTGTGCAGCCTGGAACAGCCCTGGTCAGGAGGGAGAGAGACATGGGTCTCTACCCAAAGAGGTGACAGCTGAGGAGCTGAGAGCCTACCATGGGTGCCTTTGGTGGACCACAAGGGGGAATACAGGTGCAGTTGCCCTGAACCGTGACACATGGTAGTGCAGTAGCACCTAGGAGCCCCAGTCACAGACTGGGACCCCACTGTGCTAGGCCCTGTACAAACACAGAACTTGCCCCAACTAAAATATACACTTTCACGGCCACCTGACCCCAAATATGTTCTCTTGATTGTTATAACTTTTTACCAGATTCTAACTATGATTTCTATACAAGATTACCACCTAGTCACTGAGAAATTAAAAAAAACAACAACAGTTACTTCTGTTCTGCTCGAATCCATACAAATCCACTCTGTACTTCCGTTGGTGGCTCAGCAGCAACACGGAGCTACCAAACATCTTTCCAAGAGTTCTAGTGATAGTCATTGATGACAAAGACGTTTGATAAGAGGCTATAATAATTTCAGCTGCTGTTAAACCCACAGAGCCGTGTTAATTTCAATCCCATTTATAACTCAGTAGAAGAAAATCTATCAACATTTGCCAAATGAATAAAGAAAGGCAAAACCATTGGGGAAAATTAGTTTTCAACCTTTTTTATTTGGGCCCTGTCTAGGTGTCAGATTGGAGAGTGAGGAAGGAAGAAATTGGAGGACTATACTCAGGCTCCATCCATCCACAGTCCCAAACTCTGTCCATAATTCCAGGACAGCCGGCTGTTTCTGCTAAAGTGGTCAGAAGTAAAGTAGTTAAGAATTAGGCTTCAGAGTTAAAACCCCCCTGAGATGCAGTAGGGAAGTTTATATCTCTTGGATCTGTTGCTTCAGGATGCCTGTCTGCAGACTCAGGTAGATAACTGCATTATGTCACATTGGTGAAGTTTTCCTCATAACCACAAGGGCTTGAAACTTAATTTATTTTAAAAATAAAATCTTTGAGTCTGCAAAAGCTGAGAGGGCATCAGAGAAGCGCTAGTTTTGCATGGCATGTGCCAGATCAGTTCCACTCGTTGATGAAATTGTGGTGGCTATCAGGGAAAAAATACACTGTAGGCTGGAATGTTATTTTTCTGAGAGCAATGTGAACCAAACTATGCTATGGCCAAGCCGACCTCAGCTGGCTGGCAGCATGGCTTTATAATATGTTTCCTATTTTTAAATGTTGACTAGACAGGTCAGGCCAATTTTCAAAAGAGCTCAGGGACAGATTTTCAAGTACTCTACATTCACACCTGGTGTTGGATCCAGCATCCATTGGGGTGCTTACTAAAGGGTGGATTTGCAAGAGCTTAGTGCCCAATATCTACAAGATGTGTAGAGCCCCTTTGAAGAAGATGTTCACTTATTTTGATGCCTCAATGGGAACTTGGATCCCCACTTGTAGGTGTTGAGCACTTTTGAAAATCTTGGCTGCAGATAACTAGGGTCTTGGCGAGATCTGTTCCAAAAAGATCTGTCCGACAGGATGGGAGATGGGGTGAAAAACCGCCACCTTCTAAATCCTGGCCCCGAGGCAGCTAAATGTGTCTGTTGACCTGGGAAACAATCTGGGAATAAACAGGGCTAAGGGCATACATTACATGGAACCCTGTCGGCAGATGAAGATCTCTCTTTAGACATTGAGCATTCTGTCAAAATGTTATGCAACAAATATCCTTGTTCCTCTACCCCAAGAAAGGAAGGGGGTCATCAGTGGGCCAAACATCAGCGCATAATAAGGCTCCTATCTCACCCCTTGGCTGAGTGTCCACCCCCCTCACCTTAGCCAAGCCTTATAATATATAATATAGTATGGGCAATGGGGTAACTCCTAGGGCTTCCCCTTCCCCCTCCCCCCAATAAAGGCAGCTCTGGCCAATGTCAAAGAGCCCGGCCTGCCTGGGGTTAGAAAAGGTGATTGGTGGAACAGCAGGACATAAGGGGTGGTTGTGGGGTGAGGAGGGCAGATCAGAGGGGTGCCCCCTGGGGAGCTGGGGGGAGGAAGATCAGCGCAGGGAAGGCCCCAGCAGAGGAGGGAGGGGGAGAGGGAGGGCAGCAGTGCAGTTCAAAGAGAGGAGCACCTGGGGGTGAGGGACAGGTTAGAGAGAGGAGACCAGGCCCAGAGTATGTATATGGTGGGGTAACCTGGGGAGGGCACAGGGTGTGGGGCAGAGGATCATCATGGGGGAGGCGAGCAAGGGGGGAGGGGGCAAAGGGTCCTCCTGGGGGAGAGGTGGCCGGGGGAGTCCCAGGGGAGGGAGCACAGTGGGGGGGACATGGGGAGGGGAGCACAGGACACAGAGTGGGGGGGTGTGGACAGAGGGAGGGGAGCATAGTGGGCAGGTAGGGGGTGGGGTTCCCTGGAGCACAGGGGAAGGGGAG
>NW_020664461.1:3142388-3158453 GCF_002925995.2 Terrapene triunguis | reverse complement strand
GGGGGCTCTGGGGAGGGGGGCGGGGCGAGGGGCTCTGCGGCGGCCCCGGTGTCTCTGTGGGACGAGGCCTAGGGCGGAAGCGGGGCGGGGGAAGGGTTCGGCTCCCAGCGGCGGCACCGGGCTCGCGCCGAGCTGGGAGCCCCAGGGCGGGGAGAGGGTCCCGATGCCACAGGCTCCCGGACCTGGTGCGCGGCTCCGACGCCCCAGCGCCCTCTGGGCCCCGCTTCTCGCCCTCCGAGGCTTTCAAAACGCGCACCGCCGCCGTCACCTCGCCACCCCGCCCGGGGGCTGCTGGGGGATGGAGTCCACCCTGCGCTGCCCGGCCCAGGGAGGAACGGCCTCAGGACTACACTTCCCAGCAGCCCCGGCGTCTCGGGCGCTGCCCGCCGCCCTGATGCCGCGACCGCGCGCGGTGTATCATGGGAGACGTAGCCCTCTGCAGACGCCGCTGCCCTTCGGCGCAGGGCACGATGGGATATGAGGCCTGTCTGCCCGCCCCGCGCGCAGCCATAGCGTGGGAGCAGGAGGAGGCGCGCCGCGGGGTGGGGGGGGAAGGACTCTCTTTCCCATGATACTCCGCGCGCGCAGCCATGGCGGACGGGAGACTACATCTCCCGTGATCCCCCGCGCGATGGGCAGTATGGAGCCAAGCGTGGCTGCGCTGGAGAGGCGGGTCCGCGGTTGCTTGTGCGACTTCGGCTTCGAGGTGTCTCCCCTCAAGGTATAAGCCGCGTGGCTGGGGCCGGGGGCTGCTATGGCCGCCAGGCTCCCGGGCTGGTGCCCACGTGGCCTGTGACATCACGCAGCTGTCACCGTGACATCACACGGGCACTGTGACATCATGCAGCTGCACTGTGACGTTCCATCCCCACGCCAGCCAGTACACGAGATGGGCGGCCTCACGGCTCTGTTCGTGGGGCGGCGGGTGGACGTGTCGTGTGATGATGGGGTGCTGCAGGCGCTTTGGGGTGAAGGGTCCCGGGTGTATTCCAGACGTGGTGGTGTCATGGGCAGTTGCCCATGGGGAAAATAGTGTCTGTCCAGTGGATTTTGGGACAAGTGGATCACAGGGGTCCCGCACACGCTCTCTCTCCCCCCTCAGGCTGTATCCTGAAGTATAGTACAGACGCTCCCCGAGTTGTATGTTGGTGGCCTTGTATGGAAAGTACATGGCCTAATTACTTCTTCACTAGGGCCAGGTGCTGGAAAAGCTGGCATTGAAGTGATGAGCAAGATGTGGTAGGTTCTCACCCGGACATCTTCGTGTACTCCTGAGTCTGTAACTCTTCCTGAATTACATTCTGTTGGCCAGGACATCCAGACATCAACTGAGTTTGCCCCATATCTTGCTGCCTTTTATCCCTTCACTTATTCCCATTGATTATTTTCTTCTCATTTCCGCTGTCACGCTGTTTAGACCACCTGGGAAGGTGAAGTGCCCAGTCGCCTTCAAAACTGGCATGAGGGCCTTTCTATAAAGGGCCTGATCCTGCGAGAAGCTGGGTGTCTCTTGAAAGCTGTGTAGGTCCTTTGACTCCCAATGATATTAGTCCTACCATAGTGTAGTAGCAACCTGTCCCCTGGTGAGAGCTCCAAAGTGTATTGCATCTCCATCCTTTCAGATTATTTCCAAAACTGCCATGTTGTTCTTCAGAGTGCATCAAGGGACAGCATTTTATTTGTGGCAGTTGACACTTCTGAGAAAGTATAATTTTTAAAATGTGTGGGAGGAAAAAATTCTCCATGTATGTTGTGAAAGGCGTAATCTTGTTGAAAGTACAAGGAAAGAAACAGGGAAACTAGCAGCTGAAAAATTCAGAGAAGTTGGCTGGAGAACCGCAAGAGCAGGAGATAAAAGTGGAGGAAAGTGTGAGAAGGGATTACATGACTTCACAGATGAGCTGCACAAAATGATACTAAACAGATAATTGACTTCTGCTGAGATTAACATCAAATTGTATTGTCTTGAAAGTTAAATATTGACAATAGTCAGGAAACTGACTACTGAAGAAGTAAAGTTTTTATTGACTTGAGAATTAAATATTAACCAGGCAAAGGTAAAACTAAGATTTGCCACCAAGGTCAGTGAATGTTGATCTTCACAGAGAGACAAAGTCATTATGTGCCAAGGTACGTACATTCTGAAAGCCTTCATCAGGAATCTCCCCGTTGAAACTGTGAATTTCTTAAATGAAGCTTTTTTGTAAACTAACATTTTAGGAGAGATGAAGTTAGGTTTCTGACAAATAAGACTATTGTTGACTGCTGAGAAACCAATCTGTTAGGAAAAAGAACAAGGAGTACTTGTGGCACCTTGGAGACTAACAAATTTATTTGGGCCCAAACCCACTTCATCAGATGCATAGAGTGGAAAATACAGTAGAAAGATAGATATATATACAGAGAACATGAAAAGATGGGGGTTTCCTTAACAACTCTAACAAGACAAATCAATTAAAGTGTGTTATTATCAGCAGGAGGGAAAATCACTTTTGTAGTGGTAATCAGGATGGCCCATTCAAACAGTTGACAAGAAGATGTGAGTAACAGTAGGGGGGGAAATTAGCATGGGGAAATAGTTTTTAGTTTGTGTAATAACCCATCCACTCCCAGTCTTTATTCAGGCCTAATTTGATGGTGTCCAGTTTGCAAATTAATTCCAGTTCTGCAGTTTCTCATTGGAGTCTGTTTTTGAAGTTTTTTGTTAAAGAATTGCCACTTTTAGGTCTGTAATTGAGTGTCCGGGGTGGTTGAAGTGTTCTCTGACTGGTTTTTTAATGTTATAATTCTTGACGTCTGATTTGTGTCCATTTGCATAGAGACTGTCCAGTTTGGCCAATGTACATGGCAGAGGGGCATTGCTGGCACATATCACATTGGTAGATGTGCAGGTGAACGAGCCCCTGATGGCGTGGCTGATGTGATTAGGTCCTATGATGAAGTCCCTTGAATAGATATGTGGACAGAATTGGCAACGGGCTTTGTTGCAAGGATAGGTTCCTGGGTTAGTGTTTTTGTTGTGTGGTGTGTGGTTGCTGGTGAGTACTTGCTTCAGGTTGGGGGGCTGTCTGTAAGCGAGGACTGATCTGTCTCCCAAGGTCTCTGAGAGTGAGGGATCGTCCTTCAGGATAGGTTGTAGATCCTTGATGATGCGCTGGAGAGGTTTTAGTTGGGGGCTGAAGGTGACAGCTAGTGACTCCCGGAAGCAGTGGCATGCCCCCCCTCTGGCTCCTACGGTAGGGGCAGCTAAGGGGCTCCGCACGCTGCTCCTGCCCCAAGCGCAGCCCCCGCAGCTCCCATTGGCCGGGAACCGCAACCAATGGGAGCTGCAGGGGCGGCGCCTGCAGACAGGGCAGCGCACAGAGCCGTCTGGCTGTGCTTCCGCGTAGGAGCCAGAGGGGGAACATGCCGCTGCTTCTGGGAGCTGCTTGAGGTAAGTGCTGCCCGGAGACTGCACCCCTGACCCCCTCCTGCATCCCAACCCCCTGCTCCAACCCTGATCCCCCTCCAACCCTCTAAACCCAGCCCGGAGCACCCTCCTGAACCCCCAGCCCCAACCCCGCCCCAGAGCCATCACCTCCAGCTAGAGGCCCCCTCCCCCCCTGCCCCAGCCCAGAGCCTACTCCTGCACCCCGAACTCCTCATTTCTGGCCCCACCCCAGATCCCGCACCCCCAGCTGGAGCCCTCACTCCCTCCCGTTCTTCAACCCCCAATTTCATGAGCATTCATGGCCCGCCATACGATTTCCATACCCAAATGTGGTCCTTGGGCCAAAACGTTTGCCCACCCCTGATTTAAGGGCACCTCCTGAAATGTGCTGAGTGCCTCTTGAGAGGGTCCTTCACGTCCTTAGCTTGCACTGGCTTCAGTAGGAGGACTAAACATGGACCCAGTCCCGCTTTCAGTAAAGCCAATGGAAGGAAATGAAAGCCAATGGAAAGCTGACTTCAGTGGGCATTGGAGCCTATCTGTGGGAGTACTGATGCGGGCCCATAGCTATGAAGAGACAGTAGATGGCGCCGCCTCACCAGGGTTTTAGCACTGAACAGAAGCGATAGCTCTTTCTATCCCTATCACTAGGGTCAGAGGGACTGCTCCTGTGGCATCATAAGTTTGCAGGTCCTGGGCCTGACAGAATGCAGGAAATTGCACCTGGTAGATCACAATATTTCTAGGGAACTTGGAGACTTTCCTTTGACAGAAAATAAATCCATACCCCATCCCTATCTCCACAGCCTTTTGCTTGGCACCTGCCCAGGAATAATGATCCGCACATTGGAACCTACAGATACCTACAGAGAAGCATACTGCAGGGCTAATAATGCAGTTTTAATTTATTCTTAATTATTATTATTGTTTTATTATTTATTTTATTATTGTACAACCCCAAACATACAAGATGTCTGTGTGTGGGATGGTCCCCATTGCTCTTCCCTGGGGAAAAACCCCACATAGTATTTTAAAAAGATAGTCCTTCAAAAAGGATATTAAGGGACAGTAAGAATACATTCCTCCAGGGCTTTGGAGCGGAGCCCGGAGCTGGAGCGCGGAGCAGCTCCGGAGCAGTGGAGCTGCAGGTTTTTGCCTGGTGCTGGAGCGGAGCCGGGTCACAGCTCCAAAGCCCTGCATTCATCATACCATGTTATTTCTATACTACCGTGTTTCCCCGAAAATAAGACAGTGTCTTATATTAATTTTTGCTCCCAAAGATGCGCTAGGTCTTATTTTCAAGGGAGGTCTTATTTTTCCTGGAGCTTCGGGGCCTTATATTCCAGGGTGGCCTTATTATCGGGGAGGTCTTATTTTCGGGGGATGTCTTATATTACAGCGAGAGACAAAACTGGAAGTAGGTCTTATTTTCGGGGGATGTCTTATTTTCGGGGAAACAGGGTAGTAGTTAAACTGGATCATGACTAATAACATGTGCAACCGCTTTTCAACGCTGTGTAATAACGTGCAGACCAACTAATTATTTAAACCAGTGGTTCTCAACTGGGGTTACACATACCCCTGGGGATACACAGAGGTCTTCCAGGGGTACAGCATCTCATCTAGATACTTGCCTAGTTTTACAACAGGCAACATAAAAAACACTAGCAAAGTCAGTACAAACTAAAATTTCATACAGACAATGACTTGTTTATACTGGTCTATATACAATACGCTGAAATGTAAGTACAATATTTATATTCCAATTGATTTTATAATTATATGGTAAAAATCAGAAAGTAAGCAATTTTTCAGTAATAGTGGTTGTGACACTTTTGTATGTTTGTCTGATTTTGTAAGCAAGTAGTTTTTAAGTGAGGTGAAACTTGGGGGTATGCAAGACAAATCAGACTCCTGAAAGGGGTACAGTCGTCTGGAAGGGTTGAGAGCCATTGATTTAAACAAAGGCCAAAACAAAACTGATCTCCGTTTTACTGGTGTCAGTCCTGAGTCCATTGAAATCAATAGTTACTCCAGATCAGTGGTTCTCAACTTATTACACATTGTAGGCCAATGTGTTACCTGGGCTGTAGGGGCCTGGTGGCGTGGACCCCTGCTGTGCGGGGCCGGCCAGCTGCCTGCCCTAACCACCCCTCCATGTTTGTAATTGGTTTCTAAAATATAAAACCTAAATGTGGAACCATCTAGATCTTTAAGAGCAATCTCCATTACCCATTACAAAATTAAATGCTCAGTAACACTGCTGAAGCCGGCTGCCCTCACTCTGCCTCTCCCCCCCCACACGCACACACAGGCAAGGATCGAGAGGTTATTGATTGTCTTGTTTCACCCACATAGTAGTTGTTGGGGGCATTTGATGCACTGATGAGGTACACCACATGTTGTAAGAGAGGCATATGTAGGACGCATAGATCTTGAAAGGTGTGTTATGGGGGGTATTTCTGAGCAGTAGAGATATGTCTGCGGGTTTTGCATCTGTCTCAGGTGCCGGTGCTGCTTTGAGTTGACGTGTCCTGGTCTCACACAGACTCTGGTTTCATGATTCATTACAACAATCTGTAACCTACCAGCCCTCCTTTGTCCTATAACTTCAGGCTGTTAATTACCCACGTCATTTTAAGGCAACTCCCATCTTTTCATGGGCTGTATATTTCTACCTGCTTGCTGTATTTTTCACTCCATGCATCTGATGAAGTGGGCTGTAGCCCACGAAAGCTTATGCCCAAATAAATTTGTTAGTCTTTAAGGTGCCACAAGGATGACTCGTTTTTTACTTCATTTTAAGTAGTTTCTTGCATTATGTGTTAACCCCTTATGCTTAACAGCCTGTCCCACCTTATATTTAGTTGTGATACCCTGGCTTCCCTTTCCAGACCTGAAAAAAGGTCTGTGAAGCTTTCCACTAACAGAAACTGGTTCAGTAAAAGATATTACCTCACCTACCTTGTCTTGCTCATATCCTGGGACCAGCATGGCTACAACAACATTGCAAACATACATCAAATATTGATTATTTCAACCAGCCCGGATAGATGTTGGATCAATAGAAAAAGAACCACTGGGATGTTAATCGCCCTTATTCTGTTTGTTTTTAATTGTTAATTATCAGGATAAAAAATTAAAGCATAATTTCTCTTTTGGCTCTGATATTATCCTGAGAGCACCATACAGGATTATAACCTCAACTATGACCTGATATAATAGAGGAAGCAAGAACTTTTTTTTGACCGTTTGTAGTAGGCTACGTTAATTCTGGAACAACCAAGAGCTTTATATGTAGAAAATGAAATATTGAGGCCTTTCCTAGCTAATCTCAGGATACAATCCTGGTCTGATGGCCCAAAGGAAACAAGGTCTTGTTAGAAGTGATTCTTCTAGCATTTGGAGCAGGATCTGATACCTTCCCACTTCCACAGAAAGACGTAGCAGAGTGAATGGAAGAAACGGGGAACAAAAAAGGCTCTAGCTACCGAATGAAAGAATGGTAGCATTGTGGCTCCTTTAAGATACAGTTCTCATATTTCTAGTGGCATCTTATTTCTTGATCTCAGCTGCAAAATCAACAACTTTTAGCTTCAACTATTTCAGCTGATTTTTCTGAAGTCTCAGTTCAGCATCTTAAACTGACCCAATTTCTGATTAAACAGTGGGACTGACTTTGTAAGGCGGCTAATTTACTGTATATTTCATTTCCTTTCTGGATCCTGATCCTGTGTGGTGCTGGGTACTTTCTACTCTCATTAGAGTCACTTTCACTCTTATTCAAAACTGCTCAGCACCTTACAGTTTCTAAAACCACTACACTTCCTTTTTAAATATTAGCCATGGCCTTTATGACCTCCTAAGGGCCAAACTGCAAGAAGAGAATAGAGTCACAGGGTCCTATACGAAAGAATAAACTTGCTATGTGTAATCAGGTTGTGTAATATGTTGTTTGTGTATTATGCTAGCATTTTTAGAGTTATTACCTGGCTGTGCTTAGCACTCCTGGGGCTGAGTCTCTGTTCTCCTGCTCATGTCTCCCTGCCTTCTTGGCTTGATCTGCCCCCTAATTTCTAATACTGTCAGCTGGGCTGCATTATGACCCATCCAGCCATGAAGGCAACTCTTGAAATCTGGGAGCATCATAATGTGTGTGATGCACCTAATGTTCCGCTGAGGGATTATTGTACTCTTGGGAGCATCATGTCATCTACCTTCACAAATAACTGTTTATGCCTGGAGAAGTAAAGCATGTGGCCTGTCATGTGATTGAACAGAAGTATCGATTTATTAGCAGCCTGTCATGGCCCTTATGACATCACAAGGGGCAGGGCAGCTGTGTGTGAGCATGCTTATTTGATCCATGTTTAATAAAAAAAAAAAAGGCCACCCCCTCAACAAAAGGGATGGGCCACAGAAAACAAGGATCAACCAAACAATGGGGGACAAATAACAAAACACAAAACAAAAACAAACACCCCCCCACCCAACCAGGAACAGGAGTGAGATCACTAGGTCAAAATAAATGATCCAGCGGGGACACCAGTCAGAGAATCCCAGATAGTGTCGACCTCTACGGCTCCAAGAGAGAATCGAGAGGGGCCGTGGATTCCACTCAGAACGAACTCTGTCCCAGTGTGTGAATGGCAAAGTGCCAAGAAATATGCTCCACAGTCACTGACAACACCCCCATCCAGCCTCCCCCTGTGTTAGCGAGAATGATGTCAGAGAAGCATTTCTCATTATTTCTAGTAAACTGGCTTGAGTCAGAAATGGGTTGTGAACTCTTCAGCTCAGTGCTGTAATTTGTAATTTATCTCTGCCTCAGTTTCCCTATCTATAAAATAGTGATACTGATGCTCACCAGCCTCAGTGGGGGCCTTGTGAGGCTGAATTAATTGAAGCTTATAAAGCGCTTTGAGATCTTTAGAAGGAAAGTGCTACTGAAAGGCCAAGCATTATCATTTTATTATTCAGATGTAGTAAGCTGCTGGACCCTTGTCATGAGTGATGAATAATTGTGGGGAGGAGGGGAGCAGAGAAGACATCATTGCCAGGCATTTATATCAAGGATCTGATTTGCATTGGCAGGTCTGGCTGGTGAGATTTTTCATGTACCCGTTTCTATGGCAGGGCTGGCCAAAGTGCAGTATAGGGCTCAGTGCCACATAAGGCCATCCTTTTTTTTGTTTTATATGTGGAGGTGACCATAGACAGTAAACCCCGACATGCAATGCTCCCTCTTGATTTGAATGGAAGGCAGTGCATTCTGGGAGCTGTAGCCTGGGCAGGCTGCACGGTCTGTATTACATATGAAGATAGCCGCAGTCTCCTTCATGTTATGAAATTCTGCGCAGCCACGGTAGGACAAAATCTAGAGGTCTTTGTTCTAATGGATGTTTATCTTTATTTGCTGAAGGTTGGGTGGTACAATGCTGTTCTTCAGCCATCCTTTCACCTCCGATACTCCGAGGACACCCTGGCATTCATTGTCCTCAGCACTCCCTCAATGTTTGACAGAGCCTTTAAACCCTTTGTGGACAAACAGCTGCTGAAAAAAATCAATGACCCAGTGGATCAATGCGTTTCTTATCATCTGTCACTCGTGAAGGAGGTAAGAACCTTTGAAAACAGTGTACTCTTGCTAATGAGAGTACGACCTAGTGGCTAGAGTGGGAGACTGGGAGTCAGAACCCTTGGGTTTATTTCTGTTTCCTGGCTGTGTCCGTGAATGTGGGAAGTCACTTATCCTCTCCGTGCCTCAGTTTCTCAATCTGTAAAATGGCAGTAATGCTATTGGCCTATTTTATGGGCAGAGAGTTTGTGACTGAGGTTTTTTTAAGTGCTTTGGGATCATCGGATGAAAGATGCCATGTAAGTGCACAGTATTATTCATGCTGCCAGGCTCACGGTTAGAGTACCCAACAGGGTGTCGATTTCCTTTTCTCTCACACACAGCCTCTTTTATCATTATACCCTTGGTATGTACATCGTGCTCTATGGGCATGGATTAAAAACACAAAGCTGTTGTTGGATGGGTTCCGGGGTTGGGGTGATGGTGTTCGCCAGGTCATACAGAAGGTCAACGTGGGTCTGCCCCACCATAAGGGGAATGGACCTGAAGGAGTGATGAGTGAAAGCCTCAAAAAGCTCAAGGCAGGAGTCAGACATCAGAGAGAGGAGGATATGGCTGACAACTGACGCAAGCCTCGATCTATGCTTTGGTGGAGGCTGCACCTCAGTGCTGGAGCTGAGTCGTGGGGCTGGATGCCCTTGTCCTTGTGGTACCAGAATCCAACAGGGCATTTGGGGCCTGATCCAAAGCCCATTGGAAGTCTTTCCACTGACCAGAGGCGGATTAAGGTTTCCTGGGGCCCTGGGCCAGAGCAAGTGGGGTCCCCTCCCGACCCCTTCCTCCTGCAGCCCCACCCGCAGCCCCACCCTTTTCTGCTCCTTCCCCGGGGCCTGCCCCTGTTCTACCCAGGCTCCCCCCTGCAGCCCGCAACCCCTTTTGCTCCTTTCTGCCCCAAGACCAGAGAAGCTCTGTCCCCGCGCCACGGCCCCGGGGTCACTGTGGCTCCAGTCCTAGGGCCGTGGTGGGGATCCGGGTCCTGGAGCTTCCCCTACCACCCCCCGTGCTTGTGTGGGGGACTAGGGTTGGGGTGCTGGGGCTTCTCCTGCCCCACCCACCTGGTGCTTCTGCCTGAGAGCAGGGTCGGTTGTGGGGGCCTGCTCTGCTGCCCCGCGGCTTCTGCCAGGGACGGGTGGAGTGGGGGCTGCTGTGCGGGGGCTCCCTCTACCCTACAGTTTCTGCTGGGGACAGGTGGGGGCCACTGGGGGAGCTTCCCCCATCCTGTAGTTTGGGACGGGGTCCGGGCATGGGGTCTTCCCCCGCCGGCCCAGCCCTGCTGCTGGGGAGTGGGGTCGGGGCGTGGGGACTTCCCCCACCCGGCCCTGCTGCTCAGTGGGGTTGAGGCAAGGGGCAGTCACCTGCCTGGTAGCCAGGGCTCTGGGCTTCCGCCACCCTGGGCACGGGCCCTTTCTTCTCAGTGGCTAATCCACCACTGCCACCAACTGCACTGAACTTTGGAACAGATTGTCCTGCTGAACAGATCATAGATTCATATTCATGCAAGTATGTATATAAATAAAATCTCACTAAATACAGAAGGGAGCTTGCTGACAGAGAGGTCATCAGAGCCTTTATTTCTACTTCTATGACCACTGCAAACCTGAATCGAGACACTGTAAATCAGGGGTGGGCAAACTATGGCCCGCGGGCCAGATCCAGCCTACCAGCCATTTTAATTCGGCCCTTGAGCTCCCGCTGGGGAGCGGAGTCTGGGGCTTCTCCCACTCCGGTGCTCAGGCTGAGGAGCAGGGTTGGGGGCTGCTCCACGCGGATCCCGGAAGCAGCGGCATGTCTCCCCTCCGGCTCCTACGTGTAGGGGCAGCCGGGGCCTCCACACACTGCCCCGTCCCAAGTGGGGCCAGAAACTGTGGCCAATGGGAGCTGCAGAAGCGGCACCTGTGGACGGGGCAGCGCGCAGCAGAGCCACCATGGGGGAGACATGCCGCTGCTTCCAGGAGCCGCTTGAGGTAAGCACTGCCCAGAACTTGCATCCCTGAGCCACCCCTTTGCGCCCCTGCCCCAGCCCTGATCCCCCTCTGAAACCCTCAGTCCCAGCCCAGAGCACCCTCCTGCACCCCAATCCCCTCAACCCCAGCCTCACTCCAGAGCCCGCACCCCAACCCCAATTTCATGAGCATTCATGGCCCACCGTACAATTTCTATACCCAGATGTAGCCCGCGGGCCAAAAAGTTTGCCCACTCATGCTGTAAATCCTCAAAACTGCATAGGAGTTTTTGGTAGTGGTGATACCCCACGTGACGACTTTAGAGATCATGGTGTGACAGAAGATTTCAGGATGGAGACTTACAAAAAAAAATTAAAACTTCCTCGCTGAATATCTCCATTAATCAGACTGCATTGGCTATTCACTGGTATCTTTAAATGTAATTCAGTGATACAGTGCTGGAAGACTGCAAGGCTTATTATGTAATCCTTGTGTCTCCGTAATCCTCCATTTCTGGGTGGCTAGCATCTCCCCTGCGGGAGCTGACTTCCTTTCAGGTGAGCTCAGGGATTTAGGTTGTAGTTCTGCCTGCAATTCCCTGTGATCACCGTAGCAAGTCTGACTTGAGTCCAGCACCTGCAGACCTGATCTCTGAGGGCAATGACTGTGTTAATCAGTGACCGGCCAGCCTCAATAAAGCACAGTAGTTGATCAGAACAAAAGCATTACAGAGAAAATATATGATAGAACAAATGGCTTACACACATGCTTACCAGGTATTTACCACATAAGACCTTGGTAGGTTTCAAAGTACTAAGTTCAAACCTTTCTGCAGGATCTGTCCTTTGTCACATGTCAGTTCTTGGATATAGTCAGAGTGACCCCTCAGGTTGGTCACATTATACAATTCTCATGTCTTTGTTTGCTAGCCGCCTTTAATCAGTTAAACCAGGATATGCCATTCCCCAGGTGGGTGGGGTCTCTCTCGATTTGTTTCCCTGTCCAAGGATTTGCATTAATTACCCTCCAGTGATTTTAGTTCCTGTAGGAAACTCCAGTGATTTTAGTTCCTGTAGGAAAAACCAGCCCATACAGGTACGTATTTATAAAGCTAATACAGTCTTTGAGTATTCTGATTCTACAGCTCAGTTCACAGGTTGATAGTTCACTCGTGCTTATGTGATGTCCCCCCACCCATTACTGCGTTGCTTGTCCTGTTTTAAAGAAGACATTAATCCCATCGTGCCGGCTGGTTACAATTCAAGGTCAGAGGGGAAACTGAGACATAAATATCTTTTCATTACAATAAATCAGAAGTTTCCCAGTTCTCCAGTGTCCACTAGATGTACTGAGTTCTATCTTGGGAAAGGAAGAGAGGAGGGACATGCCAAAAAACTCCCTTATAAGGGAATGAAACTCATTCATAATGCACCTTTCACTGCAGGGTCAAGGCGCTTAGTATCTGGAAACTAAAGATCACTCAGAAGTCATGTTCGGAACAGGGCCTGATCCTGCAAGC
Source organism: Terrapene triunguis (assembly GCF_002925995.2). Taxonomy (NCBI): domain Eukaryota; kingdom Metazoa; phylum Chordata; order Testudines; family Emydidae; genus Terrapene; species Terrapene triunguis. Next base: position 3,145,923 of record NW_020664461.1, on the reverse strand, counting down.
CCATTGATTAGAAAGAGGGAGTTCAGTAGCCAGCTGAGGGAGGGAGCTTCAAACCCATTCCCCATATCTCCAATGTGTCTGTAGCCAACACTTTTCAATACTTCTGAGCTGATGCTTTTCTTCCTCCAGAGTCTCCCTGACCAGAGGGTGGACATCATCTATGATTATGAGATCCTGCCAAACCGGAAGCCCAAGTTTCTGGCCCAGACAGCTGCCCATGTGGCTGGAGCAGCATATTACTACCAGAGGAAGGATGTGAGGTGTGATCCCTGGGGAGAAAAGGTGAGCTACATACCATAGCCCAAGAGTCCCTCGGGAGCAACTGAATGTAAAACTTTTGTTGGTTCACTGATTCCTTCTTCAGGGAACTCGTGAGGTGTAAATGTGACAGTTATTTGAAGTGTGTCTGCCAAGGAGTCGGGAATTCTTTGGAGTGGTACAATGGGCATAACTAGGTGAGGAGAGATGAAATTGAGCAGAGGAAAATGTAGGCTAAATAGGAGGGGAAATGTCCTGATCAATGAGATTTATTAACTTCTAAGGGAAGAGGTGGAAGACCAATTGCCTGGGACATCTAAATCTAGCCTAGACAAAAGCACAGGCAAATGTAGCATAGGGAAAAATCCTGGCTGAGGACAGGCAAAATGGGCTAGAGAACCAAACAGGCCTTTTCCATTTCTCTGGGCCAAATCCTGCAATCCCTACTCAGGCAAAACTTGCACTGCGTTCAGTTTTTATTTTGGAAGTTTAACAAGAGGCTCCCGAGATCCCCCTTCCAGCACATCATATTTGGGGGTGTGAGGGAGAGGGGTGCATGTGCATGCAGGTGTGTGAACCAGATAAGGGGAATCTAAGGTGCCACAAGTACTCCTGTTCTTTTTGCGGATACAGACTAACACGGCTGCTACTCTGAAACCTAATATAATAATGTTTCAGAGTCTAAGGTCAGGAGGGAATTCCTCTTTCTTCTCAGACAGCACCGCATCACTTGGCCATGTGCATTAGGGGTTCTCTCAAAGTTCCAGAGACTAGGCACTGCTAGAGACAGGCCAACCCTTAGATATAGAACAGCACTGCCTCATACCAGTTCTCTTTCTTCTTTTCAGAAGATCTATGGTGTTTGTATCCATCCCCGGTACGGAGGCTGGTTTGCTATCCGAGGTCTCCTCCTATTCCCAGATGTTCAGGTGCCATTCCTGGAGCAGGTCGCCCCTGTTGATTGTGTGGCCTCGGAGGAGAAGCGAATAGAGCTGCTGGAGAAATTCAATTTCCACTGGCGGGACTGGAGCTATAGGGACATCATTGAAGTGAAGGACCGGTACTCGGAGGAGCAGAAAGCCTACTTTGGAGCTCCTCCAGCAGAGAGATTCAAACTGCTGGAGCTGCAGGGAGTTGTCCAGAGAAGTGTGTAGTGCTGAGTAACACGGTTCCGAGTGCGGGGCAGGGAATGAACAGAGTGCCCTCATCCTCCATAGCAGTTATGAAGGGGTGGCAGATCCCACAGGAATCAGTACTGGGTTTACAATGGCACCGTGGTGCTGTGCCCCAGCCTGGCACAGCCCGCTCCACTTTTGCTGCGCCTGGAGCAGCTGGCTTCTCTCTCCTCCCCCCACCCCAGCTCCTCCCCCCCACCGCTCGCTCCTCTCGGCCCACTGAGGGGTCCTTTCTGCCCCCGTCACCAGCCGGCTGCTGCCGGCAGAGCCAGGGGCAGAGAGGAGCTCTCAGCTGCTGCCGCTCCAGCTGGGCCAGTGACCATGCACTTCGGGCTCCCCGGGAGCGGGGCCTGCCTCTCCCTGCCACTCTGCAGAAGCGACCATCTTGGGAAGTTGGAGGCTGCCTCTCCCCTACCCATGCAAGGAAATGCCTCCTCAACCACAAGCACCATCAGTGCCAGGTGGGTAGGGCTGGGTGGGGCCCCGGGGGACAGGGGACGCTCTGTGCTCCTGAGCTTCAGTGGTCCTGCCCCCTTGCACTGTGCTGGGAGGGGAGGATCCCTGCTGTGCACTGGCTCAGCAGGGTCTTGGGGGCAGGGTGTGGGGGGAGTGGGTCTGCGGGGGGGATACTGGGATGTGAGGGGGTGGGAGGTGCTGGGCAGTGGGGGAGATTTGTGTATTTTGGGGGGCTAGGCAGTGGGGGTCTGTTGAGGGCGTGTTGTGGTGGTAGGGCTGTGGGGATGGGTACTGAGCAGTGGGAGTGACGTGTGTGTTGGGGTGCTGGGCAGTGGGCGGTCTGTGTGGGGTACTGGGCAGTTGTGGTGGGGCTGAGGGCAGGGGGTGCTGGGCAGAGGTGGTGTTCGGGATACTGTGCATTTGTGGGGGGCAGGTGCTGGCCATAGTGGGTCCAAGCGGTGCTGGGGCGGGGGGGCTGCGTGGCACTGCATGGACCCACCCCCATGGGGAAGGGGCACGCTGGCAGCACAGGGCTGGATGGGCCTGTGTGTCTGGCAACTGCCAGTTTGTAAACAGTGCCCTTGCACTGTGCGAAGCAGGGCTGCCCCTGCTGTGCCATGCCCCATTGCCCCTGGCCAGCCCCTTGCTCTGAGGACTGACCTCCCTGTGCCATGTTCCATTGCCCACATAGGGGCCCACAAATGTTTGGAACCGGGCCCGCAAAAAGTTAATCCGGCCCAAATGCTCCATCTCAATTTAGAAGCCTGCCCCATCTTGTAGAGGAAGGTGGCTGCAATCTGCTCCATGTTATAGCTAATTAGGAATGGATTCCTCTGGCTCCTGGTAAGTTACCATTTGCCCTTCAGTTGGGCAAAGTTCAGGCGCACATGAGGCTGGGAAATCCAGGCTGCTCTTTAGAAACACTGATTATTTGTGTTCTAATAGGACGTATTTTTTTAAAAAGCTTAGTTGTTATTTTTATTCTATTTAATAATAAGGATTTACTGAATTGTCTGCAACTGAATTGTGAAATCACTTGCCTCTTTGTATGACCTCAGAGGGGAGATTTTTCAAACATATCTAGCACCTTTTATTCGGTGATACAATCTCTCAGGGGAGTGAATGTTTTAAAGGACACGGTCACTTTCAAATCTAGTCTTTTTCACTCAGACTAGGAAAAGGAGCTGGTTTAACTTGATTGAAAACCCCTCTTACTACCACCACCCCCACCCCAAAATCACAAACAGACAAAACACTTAACACCGATGGGGACGCAGTTCAACACATTTAGTTCAATTTTAGGATCCTGCTTCAGCTGTAACTTCACATGTTTAAATGATGCGAAAGCAGTTGCACTGTGTCTATGCAGGTGCAGAGTGGGCTTTTCAATCAAGATCAAGTTAAGCTAGCTCGGTTAGCAGAAAAAACAACAACATTTTTTCTTCTGGTCTTAGACAAGACCTGAGTTGAAGCTTTTCAAGTACTTCACTTGCCACAGCCACATTGTGTGTGTGTGCGTGCGGGGGGGAACTCAATACAAAAATGGAAAAGCTTCCTAATTGAATGAGTAGGGCAGTGTTTCTCAAACTGGGGCCGCTGCTTGTGTAGGGAAAGCCCCTGGCGGGCTGGGCCGGTTTGTTTACCTG
>NW_020664461.1:3105381-3141988 GCF_002925995.2 Terrapene triunguis | reverse complement strand
GCCGCGATCGGCCGGACCTGCGGACGGGGCAGATAAACAAACCAGCCCGGCCCACCAGGGGCTTACCCTACACAAGCGGCGGCCCCAGTTTGAGAAACACTGGAGCAGAGGTATCCGCAAAGCTGACCATACGTGAAATGCTGCCAAATGTAGAGTAAATAGGCTGAAAAAAGAGAGAGACTTTGATTTGTCTCTGATCTGTCTGTTACAGTGATCAGAGGTGTTACTTACATCACTGGGTAAGATATCTTCAGAATGACTGTGTCTTTTTACATTCACTGAGCTCAAAGGAGCACTGGAAGTCAGGGATTAATTTATTTAGAAGCCGTTTGTGAGGCCAGAACCTTGTATGTTGAGCTGACAATTAATGGTGCCATTTGAAAGGCTGCTTACTTCTTGGGCTCAATCCTGCAAGGTGCTGAGCTCCTTCTCTTTTTCTTGACATCAGCAGGAATGTGGAGGGTGCCCTGCACCTTGTTGGTAATTTGTGCTACGGTTCTGCATTGTCTGGTACCCAGACCCTAAGCTGTCCTTCAGTAGAAGACTTTGCCATAGGTCAAAATGAGTTTTGCTCTAAATAGAGCAGTCAGTTTGCTCACCAGCTGGGTTGCTTGGTTCAAAAAGTCCTCTGTCTTTGCGGCTCATCCTGCTTCTGTGTTACTCTTCTTCCTGAGACCCTCCCCCCCAGGTCATGCACAGCTGATATTATTTAATGTATTCTGTCAGGGTCTGTGCTCAGCCTAGGTCCTTTCACAGCAGGGCTACAAGCTTCAGTGCCTTTCTGCCCTTCTTCACACAGCCTAGGAGAGTTGGAGCGTTCCAGTTCCCAATAGCGTCTGCTTTATAAATCACTTTCATTCAGTCACTCTGAGCTCTGCCTACACCAGTGCACCTAATGCCACCCTATAGCAAACCAAACCCTTGCTCACATTGGAGGTGAAGGTGTGTCCATGGCATAGACGTCATGAGGAGCCCTACCAATTTCAGGGCTCAGATTGAACAAAGTATGGGGCTGGGAGACAGGGACTCCCAAGTTCTAATCATAGCTCTGCCATCAGCTCTCTTGAACACCTTCAGACAGGTCACTTTACCTGCCTGTACCTGACTTCCCCAGCTGTAAATTTGGGAAATATCCCAGGCTCTTCCAAAGGGGAGCGATAATCTTTGCCACTAGTTTTTGAAATGGTACTAACCTTATTACAAGGTTAACATTTGACACAGTAACATACTGAGGCACATAGCTTAGCAGTGACCTTACGTGGATACTGTCATGATAATTTGCTTTATGGGCTTTTATTACAACACTAATTTCTATGAAGTTTATAGGCAAGATTGGAATTGCAGATAACCAGTTCTTAGTCAGTTTTTTGCATACGCGGTTTAGGCCGAGATTGCGTAAACTATCGTTTGCCTTGGACCCTTCGTTACTTTAGCTTTCTACAAGAAAAACATGGACAGGTCTGGTGGCTGTAGTTGATTGTTACAAAGTAATTGTGAATATACTTTCTGGTGAGCTTCAAGAGACACTAGAAGCAGCTTGGAATCATTCCGCATATTTGGGGTTATTGTTACATTAATATATTTGCATATGTCAGAGCAATTTGGCTATGACTAATCGTTGTGTGGTTGTGGGATTATGAGTATTTAAATTCTAAATTTCTGACTTCAGAATTACTTCTGGTTGAACTGTTACAAATGGTCCTTCTATTTGTTGATTGGAATACAACTGCCTTGGAATATAATAATGGCTCATATTATAAAGGAACCACATTAGTATGCAGACACCCTCCCAGAATAATATGGAATGGAATTAGATACATTTACCACTTGTGATCAAACTTTGGTTTATTGTTTGAGTTGTTATCCGTTTGCCCATGTTGAACTCTTTGTGTTGAAATTAATTCAATAAATAGTAATGCTGTCATATTCATCAGTATTTTACTTTTCTAACTTATTTACCTCTAGTTTATTTTGGTTAATGAAACTTAGAAATATCTAAATAGTCCTGAGTACTGAGTGTACTTTTGCATAAGCAACATGGTACTCAGTGAATTTGTTGGGGAGCTTGAGATGCTTAACCAAGAACTGACCATTGTGTTTTTAACACACTGAAAATATTTACACCCCTGAGACATAGAAGCAAACAGTTTCTGAATGTGAGAGAAAGTAGGAGTTGGGATGCAGGCAAGGTATGACAACAGGCTCAGTCAGAGTTAAAAAAAAACAACAAAGTTTGTTCAGGAGTATATTGAGGCAGAGTGGCCTCCCTCTGAACCCAAGGGAGCACTACACTCCCCTGGTGGGCGGAGCCAGCCCAGCCCCACCTCCCATCAGAAGCAAAGGGGTGTGACAGGAAGTATAAAAGACGGGTTCTGCAGCTCAGTTGGGCTGGAGCCGCGGGAGGAGACAAACACCTCCTGCCCACTACTGGGGTTGGAGCCTCAGGAGGACCCTTGCTGTGTTGAGGACCTACCTGAGCTGCCAGAGCCACCAGGTGACCAGGGCACCGAAGAGCTCCCAGGACTGCCAATAGCAGAGTACCCCATGGAGATGGAAGATGACCCCAAGCCACAGGTACACCACAAGGGATGAGTAGGAAGGTGCCTTGGGACACTAGACTGTAATTTTGTTGTGTTGTTGCCTGAACCCCGATCGGTGTGTTTTGGGCGGATCCCCGCTGATCCAGTGGGGCGGAACACACCATCACTGTTAGGGTCCTGGGCTGGGACCTGGTGGAGTAGGGTGTGTTGTCAGACGCTACTGGTGTGGTGCTCTGCTCTGTTCAATGTTGATATCAATCGGCTGCGTGCGTGTGTTCCCTGTGTGCTGTCCCAGCTCTGCACAGATAGCTGACACAGCAGACCCCGAGAGAACCCCCAATAACCACAGACTCTAGTAAGGTACGAAGGCACGTCGGCCAGGTTTATTGTCGAAGAGAAACACAGTCTCCAGCTCCCCGGCATAGAAGTCCAAGGTGCTGCTGAGGTGCGGCTAGCTAGTACTTATGTGCTCCCTGACAATGGACTCAGCTCAGTCAGTGGCGGGACTTTCCACTGCCCCCTAGGCCGGACCAAGACACCGCTCCAGGGATGCATTCTTATACACAGGTACAAACAAGTTACACATCACTCCTGATGTACTGAGGTGCAACCCCTTTACGTAGCAAGGTACAACCCCACTAGGTAGCAAGGTGCCGCCTCTCACCTTGTACATGTTAGTTCGAACAAAACAACTCTATCCATCATATTACCTTTTGGCCCTGTCATTGGGATGGGTCAGCTTGTTCCTTGTTATCTGTGTGGAGTGTACAAGTATGCAAATGTTCTGATATCTGGTGTCCAGTACCTTTTAGGTATGTCTCTTTTTGCAGCATCAGCCCTTTCCTTGCCAGCTTCTGTGAGCAGGGCCTGCCTCTGGCTCACAGCTTAACTTTGCTTTATATTAGCAAAGTCTTAACCATTACTTTAGTTCAGGCCTCAGGCCTCATACTGGGCCTTTGATAAGGGTTTATGTTTCAGGGCCTCCTCTTACTACAGGGTGAACCCAGGTCCCCCTGCCCCTGTGGCCGCTCCACCCCTGGGGTGGCTACCTCCCCCCACCTTAGGCCAAGAGGCCTGCGTTTGTCTGCCATCTGCCTGATTTAAGACGACAGGCAAGAGACTGTTTGGTGCTCCACCCTGCCTGAGGGCCTGAGCCCTGTGGACTGTTTGTTTGCTGGCTGCCTTAGCCGGGAGGCCTAGGCAAAAGCCTGTTCCGCGCTCTGCCTGCCAGAGGGCCAGAGCCGTACACTGTTTGTTTGCCAGATGCAGCGACACAGAGTGGCCTCCCTCTGAACTTGAGCCTGAGGGACCACTACAAGGGGTAAATCTACTTTATTTGTGAGTATCTTACCAGATCACTTGTATAACAAGAAACTAAAATGTCAGTGCGTACCACAGGAGGATTAAATTTTTTTTAGATATTGTAATAATGTAGAGTTGTTAATAATCCATGAAAGCCTCTAGAACCCAGCAAGATATCATTGATAGTTGGTAACTTTTCTTCAGTAGCTCAGCTGTAATCCTGGAGTCCTGCAAATTTGATCAATAATTATTGGAATTCTAATTTGGTAAAGCTATTCCTGTTCATCTTTGTTATATCTGTCCTGATCCTTTGATTACTGCATAGGAATAAATCCTTAGAAGTGCTGAGCACCTAGAACTCCCTTTGATTTAAGTAGGATTGGTAAATGCTCTCCATCTTTCAGGAATTGTCCCTTCAATGTTCTAGCATATCAAAAACCTGACTAGGAGAGCTGCATCAGAGTGCATGCTCCTTGTGCTTGTGGCACTCATCCAATTCCATGGAGCTCTAGAGGAGACTGACAGCTCTCTAATCATGAATTACTCAGTCCAACTCTGGTTGACTTCAAAGGGAATTGGATTGTATCTTTTATGCCCTTTAATAACCAACTTATGCAGCATCACTGTTGCAGGTGGTCACTTTCCCTTCCTGCTAGATGGAGGTACAACACCAAGACAGTCTTACAGAAGTAAATAAAAGTTCAGTATATCTAGGGGATTAAAGGGAACCCCACTGTGAAACTTTTAAGATCTGTAGGGCGGAGTCTGACCTGTTGGGGCAATGTGAGGAATGAATCATTCTTGGATTCTGGGACACCACCATGAAAATGTATTTAGCTGATTTCAAATGTCAAATTAATGGAAGCACTTAAAATTCAGTATTGAAAAACACCAAGCCTAGCTGTTCAGTCATTGTATTTTGTAGACAAATTTATTTTTTCATAACACCTTTTATTTATAAAATGTTCAATAAAATAAGTTACTTTTCCCCTTTAAAAACAGTCTGAGTATATTAGAATTGGAGACTTAAAAGATTTAAAAACAGCTGCTTGAACTAAATTCCTTCTTCAGTTTGAAAATAAAAATCTCTTCAGTATATTTCAAGCAACCAAAATACTTCTTGTGGGCTTAACTGAATTCAAAGTACTTGCACATGCATAAATTCCTTATTTATTCTTCTTTGATATCTTCCTCTTTTTTGTAGCTTCATCATTGACCTTAAAGGAAAAAATGCAGATTTTTATATAAGGATTGAATAAATGGTGGCAACTATTGATTAGACAGGTGCCTGTTATAAGATGAACACCAAGAAATATGGAAGAAGATAACTGAGGGCCTAATCTTTCGCCCACTGAAGTCAACCAGAGTTTTGCCACTGACTTCAGTTGTGGAAGAGTAGGCACTTATTTTATGGATATAGACCAGGGGGCTGGAGATTTCCAGGAGGACTCCCTATTCTCCACTTCCTTACTCCTCCTTGTTGCAGCAACCCTCCCTCTGAGTGAAAATGGCTGTATACCATCAGTGCCACTGTGTGTGTCAGCCAAAAGTGTTCACTTGAGGCAATCGCTGCCTGTAGGGGCTGAGCACTCTTTCTACAGTGCTGGACCAAGGGATTGTGGGACCAGAGTTTGGATCCATATGGTAGTTTGACTGGCTTGTCGCCCTTTGTCAGAAGCATAATTTTTATTGTTTACAATATTGTATAAGTGGACTCCTTAGTATGGTGGCCAGAAACTTTGGTGGCGATTAAACATGGGCTAAATCCTGGAAAACATTCACTGACTTCAAAGGGAGTTTGAGCAAACACTGAGTGAGGACTTCTGTGTTTGGTTGTTAACAGATTTCATGGCACTTATGAGTACTTTATTTGTCCAGCCCCATGTAAAGAGTAGCATTAAGAATAATGAGACTGACAGCTGACTTTACAGACTATGGTTCCAAGTCTGCTTCCTTTTATATCAAAGGGAGTTCTGCCATTAACTCCAGTGAAAGCAGCCTTAATCCTGCAACCTTTACTCTCTCTCAAATACTCCTGCTGAAGTCATAGTGAGTTCTTACATGATTGAGTTTTGTAGGAGCCAGTCCTGAAGTTTTACAGCATGAAGAAATTTTCTATATATATTTAAAATAACAACCCAAGAGAATAGATATGCTTTTAGCACAACATGGCAGGAGTGAGTGTTTTTTCCATGTGGGAGACCCAAATACAGGAGGGGCAGCAGGAATCCAGCTTTGCCCAGCAGCGAAGCTTGCATACATCACAGAGAGAGAGAGGTTCCAGAAGGGCATGGAGTTTACTGCTACATGGGAACAGCAGAAAACACTCTTTAGGGGATTTGGTAAGTACATTGATTTCAATTGTCTTCAATTTTACCACCTTATCCTAACTTGCTTAAATTCAAAAAGCATGTATTCACTTGAAAGATTTATGATTTATAGAAGTAAATTTTCAAAGGCACAGAAGTTACATGCACAAATCATGTAATTTCTTAATGGTAATTTTGTGTACAACTTCCGTGCTCAGTTGTTAAAGTGGTTACTTCATGAAATCTTTAAGAAACATCTGTGGAGACCAGCATAATCTATTTCCATTCACAGCGTTGTGATTTTTGACTGGGGATGGAGCCATGCCTGGAAAAGCTTGGGAATTTCAATCCAGTCTGAGGGAAAATCCCCTCTGATTGGCTGCCTTGTCCACTTTTCAGCCTCTGGGGAGGAGCCTCCAATCAGAACAATTACAAGAAGCAACCAAGAACTTTTTGAGGAGTGGAGAGGGAGCTGACAACACCACTCTTATAGGAGGGAGTGCGGAGCAGACAGACCCCAGCAACTCAGGGAGGCCTGGCTCTCTGGGCCTCCTTCCATGCTGTGAACAATAGATTAGTCTGTTCTCTGCTCTACCCCCCCTTCTCTTCATCCCTGCCACACCAAGCTTGAGAAGGGGATGAAGAGCCTCTGGAGCCCCTTGTGGGTGGACAGGCTGTGTTCAAAAATCAAAAGGCAGTCAAAAACCACAGCATAACCTTTTTCTAAATGTCCTTATTTTGGGGATGATCTCGTGATTTTTTGGTGTCTGACCCATGATTTTTGAATTTGTGGGAGAGGCAGTACTGCATACAGGACATTTGGAACTGAAAGTGACAACACAAACTTTACTACAAAAGCTAATATAGTCTTAGGGTTAGATCCTTGCTCTCACTCCAGCCACTTTACACTGAGAAAAAGCGCCAGGGCGGCATAAAGGGCTCTAAAAGCCTGGGATCCAGCGGAGGGAAGATTGCCCAAGTACTGGAACTGTGGAAGGCAGCTAAAAGGCTGACTTCTGACAACTCAGCAGCTGGGCTGGGGACAGGGCTGGAGCAGGAGGGAGCACTAAGGAGATTTTAGGAAGGACTTGTACCCATGTGTCATGGAGTCATGGGGTATGGTTGATGCCCCAGCCTGTAACCAGTCTCCTGGGAGTGACCCCTTTAGTGGGCCAGGAGTGGACCCAAGGACCCACACAGTTCCAGAAGGGCAGGCCCGTGGCCTCCATGACTCCTGAGACTGGTCCTTTAGCACCAGTGATCCCTGTGTCTTTCTGTGGCTCCCTGCAGCAAATCCAGCCAAGCCAGAGTCCTGCAGGAGCTTGCACTATGTCCCTTCAGGGCGCAATGCTCTCAGTTAGAAGCCTTGATGATATAACATCAGTGATAGAAATGAAGTTACAAAAGAATAGAAACATCAGACAAATAGGATTTTTCTGCTCAGTTTTTACTATACAACTGATTTCACAATGACTAGAAAACAGTAAAGGCTAAATTCTATGCTGGTGCGCAAGGGAAGAGAGGGATCAGGGAGTCAAACTATATGACAGCTCAAGTCTCACAAATCCTCCCAGTGGCCTCCGATATACATGGCCATGGGAAATCTTGCCAGGAAAATTGTAGGCTTATATACACAACCCCCCATGACTGCATGCCCATAACGAGTGACGTTTCAATGACAAGAGTCAGGTTTGGCCTAAAGTCCAGTCCAGTGAGACAGTACCCTATCAGGTATAAGCCAGCACTGCTTACTATGCATACACTGGGCCTTTAGGAAGAAGCAGCAAACCACACCTTACAGCCTAAGGAGCAAGCCCCATGTTGACAACCCATTCTCTTGCAGCAGGATGACTGCTATTATGACTGTGTACTTTACAGCATGTTTGATTACACAGAGTGTTTGTGCTTTGGCTTGTATGGGGCCAGGATTTGGCTCTAAATAGACTATGAACATACCTTGTGGTATTTATCAACAAATTCCTCTTCAGATCCTGGTGGTTCATATTCTAAAAAAGACATTTATAAAAATACATTTATCTTTTACCCCAGTGAGATTTTATTCTACTTTGTACACTAAGTTCTGCTATTTAGAAGTATTGTTTTTTTAAATTATTTGTATGTGTTTATATTCATGGACATTATGCTCATCACTAGTACTTCAGCACTTTTAAACTATTTTTGTATTGGTACCCTTAGTCCTGTGAGGTAGGTAGGTATATTATCCCCATTTTACATGTGGATAAACTCAGACAGAGAGAGGTAAAATGATTAAGCTCACATATGAAATTTGTCACAGAGCGAGAAACAGAAATCAGGTCTCCTGACTCCCAACTCTATGCCCTACACACAAGACCTTTTTTTAATATGTGAAATGCTCTGATATTAAAAATAAATACTGAATTTAGCACGTCCTTTCAATCAAGAAGACTTCACCAGGAATTTTCTAAACAGGCAAATGGAATGATATATGATGGTGATCTAGTGGTTGAAAGGTCTTTATTTTTGATTCTGCATCAGTTTTAAGATAATCTTTTTTTGTTCTATATTTAAAAATGACATCTTCATTATCAACAAGACAGCAGTTCTTTATTACACCATAATTATGATTTCCTGGTTTAATATTCAGATTGTGCTTCCCTTTGGACTACATATATTAAAGTATTCAGAATACAGGTGCCATGAATTTTTGAGTGGGGAAAGATAGGAAAAAGCGGTCTTAATGCAACTTCTCCACTGGTGCTGAAGCATCTCATGGCGTTCTCTAACAACGCACTCTGTGCAACTGTGTATGAGTTTGGCCTGTTGCTTCACACCACTACCACTACTGTTTCTCCTTCATATGGGTGCTCCATCCACTGGTGAAAGGGGCAGTATTTGCTATATAATATATTTTTTTCTAATGGCATCATTACACATTTATTCAAATTGTATCATTTGATGTGAAAACATAAGAATCAATGAAAAATTAAAGTAAGACACCAGCTTATATTTCAAACTGTAAATATGGTAAAACTGTGTCCAGCAAGGACTCAGTTGTAATGATGGATTTACATTTTCAGTAGCTTCTGTGTATGATGTTTACATGATGATCTGTCACAGCCATAAAGGTAAAATAAATGGTGCCAAAAATTACATATGGTTCTATTCTGCTCCCATTGAAATAAACAGCAAAACTCTCATTGACTTCAAAGGGAGCAAGAGCAGGCTTTAAATCTATAGATCAGCTAAAAACTAGTGTAATCTTAAAACAGGAGAAAAAGAAGAAATGCTTTTTTTAAATGTAAAATAAACACCATTACAAATCTCGACCTGTACATTCAAATGTAGCACAGAGATTAAAAACACAATTAATAAATACTTAAATGCATTGTGCAAATTGTAAATACATGTATTTAGATCTAAACAAAGAACATGGAGCCTACCTGTATTAATGTATTCTACTAAAGTGTCCTGCCTCTTTAAAGGAAACAAGTACAAATAGACTTTTATTAAAATGCAATATTTGACATGAACCAGGATTAAAACAGATATCACCATACCTTGTAATTTGAAACATATTATACATGGTATGATCCTAAGAAGTTCAACAGGAGCTGACATCACTATATTGAGAGTATGAAACCCATTTAGCTGAAGGGGGAGGGGAAGCAATTTAAAACTGTTTTTTTATTTATATTTCCTAATACCTATTTAACTCAAATATCCTATAAATGTTTGAGGAAAAAAATCTGTGTATTTAAATTAAGCATCCCTGCCCCTTCAGTTAAGAGCTGAGAAAGCTCACAATAGATGGTTGAGACCTCTGAGTAGTCCTCCAACAAAAACAAAACAGATAAGGCTTGAAATCTCTGAGGTTAGAAACACAACAAAACTTTTTTAAATGTGTAAAAAAAATTCTGATTTTCTTTATACATCATAAAGAAAAAAAGGCACAAATGGTATAATCAAAGTTTTTTATGCAGATTTAGTAATTGGATTGAAATGTATTTGTAACAAGTAATGAGCCAGAAATGTTGTATTAAAAGTAGGGGTGAAAAATGGCATTAAAGATAAAACAATGAAGTAGTTTAAACTTTTAAGGTAAATAATTCTATATACAGTATCTAATTATTTATATTACCCTCATCATTGTGCTTATATCAGGCTAGTCTACTTATATAATGGACACAAAATCCTCTAGGAGACTCAAGGCCATATTCTCTTTTACATTAAGGCCTCTTCATGCTACTCTGGCAATGTGAACAGGCCTCAAAGTAGGAGTAAACCTTTACACTGCCAGAGTACTGTAAAGGCACCTTAATGTAAATAGGAATCTGGCCTATAGTTGTGATGTGCAGTACTGGCTGTTGTGTACTGTATATTTACCTAGGATTGCCAACTTTCTAATTGCACAAAACAGAACACCCTTGCCTGGCCCCACAGCCCCGCCCCTTCTCTGAGGCCCTGCCTCCACCCACTCCAGCCCCCCTCCCTCTGTTGTTCACTCTCCCCCATTCACTTTCACTGGGCTGGGGCAGGGGATGAGGTTGCGGGAGGGGATGAGGGCTCCAGATGGCGGTGTGGGGTGGGGCTGGGGATGAGGGGTTTGGAGTGCAGGAGGGGGCTCAGGGCTGGGGCAGGGGGTTGGGGTGTGGGGAGGGGATGTGGGGTGTGTGCTCTGGGAGGGGGCTTGGGTTTGGTATGCGGGAGGGGGTTCAGGCACTGCGAGGGAGTTTGTTGGGTGCAGGAGGGGATTCCTACCTGAGGCATGGGGTTGGGGTATGGATGGGGGTGTGCAGTCTGGGAGGGAGCTAGAGTGAGGGAGGGGGTTTCGACCTGGGGCAGGGGGTTCGGGGTGCGGGGTCCAGCTGTGTGGCGTTTACCTCAGGCAGCTCCCGGTCGGTGGCACAGCGGGGCTAAGGTAGGCTCCCTGCCTGCCTGCCCTGTCTCCGCGCTGCTCCTGGAAGCAGCCGGCAAATCCAGCTCCTAGGCACAGGGGCCAGGCGAGACTGCGCGGTGGGCACTACCCGCACCCACAGGCGCTGCCCCCGCAGCTCCCATTGGCCACGGCACCCAGCCAATGGGAGCTGCAGAGCCAGCGCAGGGGGTGGGGTCAGCACACGGAGCTTCCCTGATCGTCCCTGCACCTAGGGACCAGACATGCCGGTCGCTTCCGGGAGCTGCGCTGAGCCAGGGCAGGAAGGGAGCCTGCCTTAGCCCCGCTGCGCCACCAACTGGACTTTCAACAGCCCAGTCAGCGGTGTGGACTGGAGCTGTGGCACAAGGTTCCCTTTTTGACCGCCGTTCCGATCAAAAACCAGATGCCTGGCAACCCTATATCTACCACAGCATCCAGTGAAGAAAATCAAACTGTTTCATATTGATGATCATGCCTTCTGTTAGCTGCTTTCCAGAATATACACATTAAAACACTATGCTACATTGGAAAGCATAGTCTTTTTTTATTAACAATAATACACCTCTACCTCAATAGAACGCTGTCCTCGGGAGCCAAAAAATCTTACCGCGTTATAGGTGAAACCGTGTTATATCGAACTTGCTTTGATCCACGGGAGTGCGCAGCCCCGCCCTCCCGGAGCACTGCTTTACCGTGTTATATCAGAATTCGTGTTATATCGGGTCGCGTTATATTGGGGTAGAGGTGTACATAGAAAAACAGTAGTAATATTTTCTGTGGTTATTATCCCATGACAGATCAATTGATAATTAAGTTTATAAATTTATTGCTAGTGGGCTAGAGGAAACAGCTTTTCATTAGCAATTCTATTTATTTCAGAAAAATTTAAAGAAAACAGGATCTTGGAAAAAATTGTACTCAGCCACACCTTGAAAAAGGTTCTTTGCCTAATAGTTTTTGTCTATGTATATATGAAATATAGTGATGATAAAAAGAAACATTAATTTTTGCTAGGTATTTATACCTGTTCTTTTTCTCTCTCTGCATCTTCTCTACATTCTTTCAGGATACCATGTATATCCATTGAATCTATCCTCTCCTCCGTTTTAATAATCTTCAGCTTTAACATATGGAAAGATGTTTCTATTTCTCCCACCTTCACATGCACAGGAATGCCTTCGAATAAGATAAACTCTGACTCTCCTTCTTTAAAGCCAGGAGGCTGGTATTCTGGAGGGGTCACTATTAAAAACAAACACACACCTGAGAGATTCCTCTTGCTCATAAATGCACTACACTAATAATCCTTCATCATTATTATTAATTAATAGTAGTAATAGTGGCTCATTTCTAAACATGTGGGCAATTCTATTTGTATGAACATGAGTGCTTCATTCCTTCAAACACCAATAGGAAACAGGTACGTATTTAAAAAACACCTATGGTTTTCAAATATTTACAATTTAGTTGTCATTTTATTGTGGCATTATGGAGACTGATCAGATGTTTACTTTAAGTACATGTTAAGTGACTAAGGACAAAATGTGGAGTATGAAGATCTATGATGATAAAAATTGAAGGTCATTCCCATGCCTGAAGACTCACTCTCTGATACCTCAAGGAAAATTTAAAACTAATTTTATTAGAGAGAGTTCTGCTTTTCATATCATACTTATTATTTATTTGTAATACAGTAGTGCCAAGAGGCCACAGCTGGAATTGGCGTATCCTTCTGCTGGCACTGTGCAAACACAGATAGAGCTGGTCCCTGCATGGAAGTACTGTATTTACAATATAAATACACAAGAGACAAAAGGTGGGAGAAAGCAATGTAAGATATAGGCAAAGTGATAAATAGTACATGTCATGTTAATTTTACTTTTTTTCTTTTTTCCTCTTTTTGTGTAAAATGTATGTGTTCCATTGTATTCAGATTTTTTGTTTGTTTTAAATAAAGTTTTACAAATAAATCCCAATACTTGCCATCTGCATAATAAAATAGCTTCATAGTGAGAGAGACATCATTAGGAAGAGAAATGATATTTTCCATCAGAAAATAGAGGTTATGAATTAGAAGAAGACAGGTCCTCTTTATGTCTTCTGTTGCATCATTTCTTAAATTAGTTTTCTTATTGCTAGGGGGAAAATAAGTAAGGAGTTGTAAGGATTTATCTGAAATTTAAAATTCTTTATATACAGGTTAAAGTAAAACATTTTAGAATACATATACATATTTTATCATACAGAAGATCACTATTTGCAAGAAGTAAGTCAGGTGTTTCAGTCTTCCTTGAACTGGTGAAATCAAAACATTTGTCACTTGCGATAACTTTAGAAAGGAGAACTAAATAAGTTTACAGTGTATGCTGTAGGTAAACAGTATGGAATATTGGTATCATTCTAACATTTGTGCTCAAATCTTTCTTACAAATCACTTTAAAAAATACATTCAATTTGTGTGCACAAATGCTGCTGAATAAAACACAGATTAATTATTCAGTGAATCACATCTTAAGATATTATTTTCCTTTTTTAATGTTTTGTTTTTCATAGAATTAATTCTATAGCTATTCACCTGAATACATCCATCTGTGGTCCCTTCGATGTATATCTGAACTTAAATTGATAAGATTCTATCATGTTCTAAATATGAACAAAAATACAAAATATACTAATTACAAAAGGGAGACATGATTCCTTTATAGTAGTGTCAGTTATGATCAAGGAGCATTTGCTAACCCTTATAAGGTACCTTTAGTGTAATGTAAAACTTGAGCAGCAGTCAACAGGTTTATTTTTCTAATTTAAAACATTAAACATTTTAAATTGGTTGAACATAACTTTTTACAGTCTAGACTTTTTAAAAATCAATGTTAAAATATTACTTTATTTCATAGCAAATTCTTGATTCATAAAACTAGCTGCATAACCAAATTGATGAGGATCACTGAATATTTCAAAGTAAATGGTTGAAGCTATGTTACTTGAGACATTTAAAAATGTACTGGCCAAAGATCTAAAAAATATACTGCAGGGCACAATCCTGCATTGGCAGGTGGATGGACTAGATGACGCTGTATTTTTCCCCCACCACTACAATCTTAACTACACTAGTAAGCACTAATATAATCTGTTTGTTTTGTATTCTTAGTGTAAGTAACACGTCACTATCGTTTTACTGTTATTTGACTAGATTCATATATTCATAGAGCCTTACATTTGGGTTAGCTGCATCCTTCTGTACCTGCAGGACATTAAGAAGATACAGCATTTTAAGGAGCGGGGGAGGACAAAAACACATTTTTGTTCTTCATTTTTATTTAATTTTAATATGTAATCATAATTTTATTGATACTGCTATAAAAAATCAATAAAATATATACATATACTTTTGTGAGTCTCCAGCAGCTCTACTGGGTTGATAGATTAATTAATCTAAGTGCTTTGTACATGTGGCTCTAATCTTTCAAGCATAGAAATTCTGATCTGGCAGCACAGCACGCCTTTAAATTAGCATCTATTCTTTGATCCAACCTCCACTTTGTAGAAAAACCTCTAACCTGAGGTCAGGAAAACTTAATAGGTTGCTCCCACAAAGACCATGACACAAAGCTCTACACAGACTTTTTAAATTGGCACATCTTAGAGGAAATAAAAGCATGCCAATAACGTGATTATCATTGGCTCGAATACATTGTGCTAGCAGGTTCTCACTTTTATTTCATACATTGCATAAATAACTATATTAAGCTGAAAGCAATTTATTTTGCAGCCATAGTCGAGCGGGGGCAAAATCTGATGTCAAGAAAGAGCCACATAATGGAAAATTTGTTAAAGCACAGTGGTTTTCACATTTTTTTCACATTGTGGACATTTCCCCTCCCAGCCTCCACATTCTAATTTCACACCATTCCTGTTACTGTAATGCCTAGTTACATTAAAAAACAGGATAATCAACTAAAAGTAGTAATTAAAATTATCTGCAATAGTATATATTATACAAATGTATGGATTTTAAACTTCCCTTTGACCAGTTCTTTAAGAGATTTTGCAGTAAAAAACAGTAAGAGAAAGTGAAAACCATACTTTGAGTCCTTACATAACAATAACTAAACGGGGTCTCTCCTCACTATCTTTCTGATTTGGTAGAAACCTGTTAAACAGATAGAACCTGATCCTCCGCTCATAAACAGGAGTGGGCTATGGCCCATAAACATATTGTCTCAAACTTCTATTATTTTAAGTGGATTCCTTTCACAGGTTTTCACCTAAGTGAACTGTTGTTTTATGAACTATATTTTTAATATGTTGAAACTGGATTTAGAGAAATTAGAAGAGTAAGAGAAACATCTAGCTGCAATATTTTTGACTGTTGTTTCCTGAGCCAAATTAAAAAGCAAAGTTAAACTTTTACAATAAAAGCACAAACTATAGAAAACAATAATTAGTAAGGAAGTTACAAATAAAATCATATAACATGCTGTAGACACATATATACATACTTACGCCAAGAATCATCATTTGCAGCTATTAAAAAAAGAAAAGAAAATGCAACTTGAAGGTAACTACACAATTTTTAAATGTAAGTAGATATAAAGAACAATAATTTAAAAATAACCCTTACATGCCCATTATTATGATGTATGGTAAATGCAAGGAGGCAATGGGATTTTTTATAAACAGATTATTTTCTAACTGAAGTGCATAATTTCTCAATCTCTGATTTGTTTACACTGTTTGCTTTGATAATTTTAATTTACTGATTTGTTGGGCATGGTGCATGTTTTGCAAAAGCTTAAAGGCATTCTGAATAGAGAGGAGTGGGGGATAGAGCAGTAGTTAGGGAAGAAAGCAAATTTTTAATCTGGTGACCTATTTGGAGAATTTGTTAAAGTGGAAAAATCCTCTTATAATGAAGAGTTCATTATTATAAAAAAAAAAAAATCACTACATCTCAAATCCAGGGCAGCAGCACACTGGCCAGCAGAAGAACCAGACAAATTGCTCTGTTCTGTGAGGGTGCGGTACACAGGAATTGTTCTGAAGCAAACCCAGCTCTGTCCAGAACCCTCCCATAATCCCCCCTGGCCCTACCGCAACCTTCTCCTGGTGTGCTAGTGTGCAGATCCTCACAGAACTGAATTTAGCTCTCTGCCACACAATGGATGTGCACCTTCTGCTTTTCTCTCTGGAATCTTGCCCCATCCAAAGATTTTCCACCACTTCCACTACATGGGACTCTCCACTGATCTGAGGATATGATTTATCTACTTTACTGTAGCAAAAAAGGGCCTGTCTTCACCCAGGAATTGGTCACTATACCTCACTTCATGCCCTGCATTGCCTGGTGCATTGGCAGTTATTGTTGAGACTTCAGAGTGTGTATACATTAAAAAATGTGTAATAGCTTTTCAGCACCAGCATGTCCCACACCACCACCAAAAAAACCCCACAGCTATAATTAAGACTGACTTACATATTTTTTTTCTAATGCCTCAAAGCATCCTTTCATCCTGGAGAAGGAAATAGTTTTAAATGTTTAGATGAAAAGGAGCACATTCCTAATAATAACAGTGAGCCTGATCTGAAGCCCTTGCTAAAGATTGTTTTCTCCCATAAACTTGTTTTATAAAAAATAAATTAAACTGTTTGGACAGCAAGTCATTTAGTTTAAAATAGTGTATATACTAAATTTAGAAGGGGGCAATACAAAATTGTGTAAAAATTACAAAAACACTAGGAAAGGTGAGACTACAGGTGGAAAAATGTTGAAAATTTTATTTAATAAATATAAACACAATATGTGTATAAAAAGGAAATATGATGTGCTGTTTAATTGTGTACAAACCATTTAACAATTTTGGATACTCTTGGATAGATGCTGTCTTCTCGCAAAACTTTAACACAGAGATCTGTTGCAAAAATAGAAGAGAAATATTCTTCATTTATAATAAGAGAAATAGATGAAAAACATAATATGTGGAAGAATTATTTCCCCCTACTTTTACATCCCCTCCAATCAAGTCACTTTAGTTAAATTGGTGTAACCCCCTAGTGTGGAGCTGTTAATGATATTATCAGAACAATCCATACATATAAAAATCCAATGATATTAATATAACTGAGTCCACTCTAGGAGGTTATGCCAATTTAATTAAATCAGTGCAAAACTATATGTAGAGGAGACCTTGGGAACAAGGACACAAATTAACCACTAAATAGCCAATTTCACTAAAATATTCATGATAGGTGAATACTAATAAATTTATTTCATTCCCAGTGGCATTCTGCCTTAGAGAGGGATGAAATATTATATTTTATCATTTGCAAAAGTTACATGCTGATATTTAAACCATTCAAAATTTTATTTTTGCATGCCATATTTAGATAATATTTTTTAATACTGTGAAACACATGATTTAGTAAAATAGTAAGCCGGTTACATAGAAGCTCAGATAGCATGGTAATGATAATAAGTAGATAAACATACATATATACTTATATTTCTTCTTCTGATTATACCATACAAGATATTTTGAAGAAATAAATATTAAAATAAGTACCACTGATTAAAATCAGTTTTACAACAGGCATGCTAATTAGAGAAACAGATATGCAAACACATAAAAAACAAGATTTAGAAATCATTATCTTTGTACCTTCTAAATAATGGGTGCTGTATGCATCTTCAGGGAAAATTCCACGTAAGTAAGTAATACTTGATACTGCAACAGCCATTATTCTCTTCACCATAACTAGAGATTGCTGATGTGTTTTTATCTCTCTTGGAAATAAGGTAGCCCACTGATTTTGAAAACAAAAACAGTCAGTAACATTAATTGCAATAGATATGTATCTTGGCACACGAAAAACTGTTATTTAATTAATTAATATAAAGTTCAAATTAAGTTAAACCACAAAGATAGTGTATTACTAGCATGTCACAATGCTGAAATTAGAGATGGATCCGAACTAAACCTCAGTATGAACATCAAGGGAACTTTAGGGAAATTCAGAACCAGATCTAGATCCATACTGGGCTTAAATACAACCCCAGATCTGAATGCTTTTGAACTGTGGGAAAGATCAGGTCTGGGAGTGGACGACAGGGGATGGATCACTTGATAATTACCAGTTCTGTTCATTCCCTCTGAAGCACCTGGCATTGGCCACTGTCGGAAGACAGGATACTGGGTTAGATGGACCTTTGGTCTGACCCAGTATGGCCGTTCTTATGAATACCAATTGCCAAGTGCTCTCATGTGGTTTTACCGCACTGTAAACAGCCACATTAGTCTCGCACACTGCCAAAGATGGGTGAATTAGGCACAATGTAGTTCAATTAATTCCCACAATAATTAATTTGATACAAACACATAAATTTAGTTCTTACCCCACAAGTGTCTTGTTTCCTGGCTGTTCTGAATTTCTGTATTGTAGCCATTCATAAATACGCTACTAGGGTGTCTAAACATATATAGTTATTGTAATTTGTTAATTTGTCAACTATAAAAAAATCACTCATCTCTTTTTTTAATCAATTCAAGATTTTGATATTGCTTCCAGTAAGTAACTAGGTACCAAGATTAACAATATACCAAAAACCAGTAATCAGCGGATAATTACATATTAAAGCCATTACTGTAGGACAATTTAAAAATATGGAACCTAATGTCAAATAGGGAAAATATTGTTTGCTCATAGACTTTAAGGTCAGAAGGGACCACCATGATCATATAGTCTGACCTCCTGCACATTGCAGGCCACAGAACCTCACCCATACACTCCTGTAACAGACCCCTAATCTCTGGCTGAGTTACTGAAGTCCTCAAATCATGATTTAAAGACTTCAAGTTACAGAGAATCCACCATTTACACTGGTTTAAACCTGCAAGTGACCCCATGCTGCAGAGGAAGGCGAAAACCCCCCAAGGTCTCTGCCAATCTGACCTGGGGGAAAATTCCTTCCCGACCCCAAATATGGTGATCAGTTAGACCCTGAGCATATAGGCAAGACCCAGCAGCCAGACACCTGGGAAAGAATTCTCTGTAGTAACACAGAGCCCTCCCCATCTAGTGTCCCATCACCAGCCATTGGAGATATTTGCTGCTAGCAGTCGCAGATCGGTGACATGCCATTGTAGGAAGTGTCATCATACCATCCCCTCCATAAACTTATCAAGCTCAGTCTTGAAGCCAGTTAGGTTCCCCCCCCCCCACTGCTCCCCTTGAAAGGCTGTTCCAGAACTTCACTCCTTTGATGGTTAAAAAACCTTCGTCTAATTTCAAGCCTAAACTTGTTAATGGCCAGTACACATATTTTATGTATAAAAAGTTATAGATTACAAATAGAGTTATGTATAGGGGAGATTTTTGTCTGTTAATTGGTAATGAGACACTGGAGTAAATTTGACCAGTTAGTTAAGCCCCCCATATCAAAAGCTAAATTTCCCTATGGCCTCCTATTAGGAGGAAAGGATTTACTTAATTTTAACTCATTTTTTTGGGGGGTGGAGGAAACGGGGGGACCACCATAAGAACAGCCATACTGGATCAGACCAATGGTCCATCTAGCCCAGTATCCTGTCTTCAGACAGTGGCCAATGCCAGGTGCCCCAAAGGGAATGAACAGAACAGGTAATCATCAAGTGATCCATCCCCTGTTGCCCATTCCCAGCTTCTGGCAAACAGAGGCTAGGGACACCATCCCTGCCCATCCTGGCTAATAGCCATTAATGGACCTATCTTCCATAAACGTATCTAGTTATGTTTTGAGCCCTGTTATAGTCTTGGCCTTCACAACATCCTCTGACAAGGAGTTCCACATCATTTATTTTATGGAACATCCCTTATTTGATGCTTGAAATCCCACATTCTCTGAAAATCCAATTCAGGATGCACTTTGTTCCCTTTTTTAGCAACAGTGATGCAAAGGATCACGTGCAGTGACACAAATGGTTGTTTTTCTGGGGTTTTTTTTATTGTGTATTATTTTGTACTACCAATAAAACATGGGAGAAGTATGGAAGTCCTTTTTGTCTTGTATATTTCAAACTATTCACCTTGGCAAACTGAACACTTTATACAAGTCTTTAGAGAAACCTCAAATCTACACCAAATTTTCTGCTGCATTGGGATTTTTTTTTAAACTTTTTGAGTGATTAATACCTGGTCCACTAAGGTAGGTGGGGCACAGTATTAAAACATCTGTTGACAAGAGAAAGGTTTTAAAGAACTATTTCAACAAAGTGATGCCTGGTCCACAGTGTGGGTAAAAAAGCAGTGTCTATGTGGCATTTGGGGTTTCTTTAAAGGCTTGTATGGGGGTTATTTAGACTTTTAAACTGTCCTTCACTCTCTATAGTATAGAGTCTATACTATCTTACCATACATTATCAAGTCAAGTTCAAGGTTTCAATCCTTATTTTAAAGGCACTCCGCTCAGTGGCCTCGGCCCAGCATAGCTAAAAGATCACCTAAAGCTTCGGGGGGAAATTGTGGAAGACAATGCTACTCCTCGGGTACAAAGGAACTTTTTACCATATGGGTAAAAGGCATGTCTGTGCTTTCTTAGGGGCCAGACCCCCCCACTGACCGTGGAACAAATTTCCACAGGAACTAAGGACCAACATAAACTTCGCCACCATCCATTCCCAAGTGCCAGGCACATTTCTTTAGCCTAACTTCTCTTCACACAAAGCAGCATGGACACTTACAAAACCCCAACAACCCTAGGAAAACAAATCACTGCTCTGTGTGTGCAAGTCTCCCCCTGGGGTGAGGATGAAAGAACCACACATAAGTACTGGAAGGTGCTCAGATATTACAGTGATAAGGGCAGTATGAGAACATATCGCAAAGAAACAATAGGTTTCATGTGGGAATCAGTGCCATCTACATCTCTAAAACCAGAGTTAAATTGAATTAAATCCTGCCCCCCCCCAAATATTGGGAAATTCACCTGATTTAATGGGGGGGAGATGTAAAGTTATAACTGAGGTTACCAATGTCTGATCATCTGAAATGTAACATAATGAAACCACAGGCCAAATTAAACTACAATCCCACGTGACCTTTTATAAATGCCTCATTAACAGACAGACACACCCGAGCTGTGAGGAGCGGTTTGGAAGGTGCCTTTAAACGGGGAGCCCAGGAGTTATACACGGTCTCCTGTTAAACCACGAGCTACAATTGTATACAACCCTGCAACGTGCCCCCAGGGCTGTGATCTGCAGACGTTATGCACCCAGAGAGACTCTGGGAGGGGCCCTAAGGGTCAGCAGCACGGCACAGGCGCTAGGAGGGGCGCGCGCGCCTCCCTTCCTTTCCCTAGGCGCCGCGAGGCGCGCGCCCACGAGCCGCTTCCAACGGCTCTTTAACTGCTGCCGGGGCTGAGAGCCGCTCGCGCCGCAAAGAAAGGGCGGGAAGAAGCGGAGGTTCTTGTCTCCCGCCCTCGCAACGTGAGGGGAGGGGTTCCCCTCAGCCTGGCTGCTGCTGGTCGAGCCCATGAAGCTCCTGCAATGTCCCGCCAAGGAAGAAAAAACAAACCAACCCAGAGACTTGCAACCAAAATGGATTAAAAATAAATCTTTTAATTAGCTGAGGCAGAGCTGCTTGGGGTCAGAGTGAGGCTCTTCCGCTCCAAGGGGGAAGGGGAGGAGCCGTAAAGGGCTCCCCCCCGTGTGCAGTGCACCCCTAAAGCCCTTCTCCCGCATCTGCCCTCGAGGACGGTGGTTCTCAACCTTTCCAGACGACTGTATCCCATTCAGGAATCTGATGTGTCTGGCGTACCCCCCAAAGTTTCACCTCACTTAAAAATGACTTGTTTACAAAATCAGACATAACAATACAAAGGTGTCACAGCCAAACTGCTGACTTCCCCATTTTTACCATCTAATTATAAAATAAATTAATTGGAATAGAAAAAATATGCTTACATTTCCGTGTATCGTATATAGAGCAGTATAAACATGTCACTGTCTGTATGAAATTTTAGTTTGTACTGACTTTGCTAGTGCTTTTTATGAGGCCTGTTGTAAAACTAGGCAAATATCTAGATGAATTGATGTACCCCCTGGAAGTCCTCTGGGTACCTCCAGAGATAACTGGTTTAGACCCACTGCTCTAGGTCAGGAGAAGGGTGCGTGTGGGCCTGTGGGGTGATCCTTAGAGGGCTTGAAAGGGGGAGGAGAGATGATTCTTAAGGAATTCCTCTCATCTTCCCCCTACAGGGCAGACCTTAGGGTCAGATTGAGGAATGAAGCTCTTGAGCAGCCATGAGGTTGTCCTGTTACATATGTGGGAGAAAACTTTATGACCTCTGTATCTCATCTGTCCACTTTAGGGAGAGATTCTCAAGGAGACTGATTGAGAGAGCTAGGTGAGAAACAAAGGCTCTTAAGGGGGGAGGGATAGCTCAGTGGTTTGAGCATTAGCCTGCTAAACCCAGGGTTGAGAGTTCAATCTTTGAGGGGGCCACTTTGGGATCTGGGGAAAAATCAGTACTTGGTCCTGCTAGTGAAGGCAAGGGGCTGGACTTGATGACCTTTCAGGGTCCCTTCCAGTTCTATGAGATAGGTAAATGGCCATATATTATTAAGCAAAGTAAGCTCTCATGGAATAAGAGGGTGTATGAGCCTGAAGGGTGTGCCTTCAGAGTTAGGTATTGTACATTACAATATTGGGATATGATCATCAAGGAAAATACACCAACTTTTACTCCACTAGGACTTCACCATGTAACAGTAAAGATTGGCACATGCTGCTCTGTCTGCAAGATCAGGTCCTGATATACACATATGCTATCAAAAGTTGGCACAACTTCTCTAGTAGGCTGACCAGACAGCAAGTGTGAAAAATCAGGACCGGGGGTAATAGGAGCCTATATACGAAAAAGTCCAAATATCGGGACTGTCCCTATAAAATCAGGACATCTGGTCATCCTATTCTATAGTAACTAACAGAAGCAACAGGGCACATGGGACGGCTTGCAAGAGTGGGCCTTTATGAAGTGTGTACACACAAAACCATAAATTGGCACAAGTCTCATTGATTTCACTGAGACTCTGTGTAAATGTAAGGGTACACGTGTTCTGATTGTAGGATCAGGTCATTAAGTTACATACGTAGAAAAATCCAATATCTTTGGAAGAACTTCTTTTAGGTTTATACATTTATTTCTTTAACATTTTTGGGCCAAATTCAGCCCTGATGTAAGTAGGCACAACTTATTTTAACTTCCATAGAAGTTGCACTAGTTGCATTTGGTACTATGTTTCTACAGAACAGATCAATATCTCATACGTGTGTATTTCATACATTCCTGATTTCAAGCAGATTAGCCCATTTTAAATTAATGCTAACCCAACTAAAGCTATGAGAGCCTCATTTACTGAATTCAAATAAATGTGAAGATACATATGCCTCTAAACACTGGAATGGATTAATGATTCATTTTCTTTATACCATTAAGCTATTAAAAAAAAAAGTCATGAACATTCTGTCACAAGCATTCACATAAAACATACACATATTTCCCCAAGTACCCTTCAGGACATTCCAGTCTCCACTCCACTTATCTGATTCTAGAAAGTTATTTATTAAGCACCATTGTCTCTTTAAAATCAAGAATCATTGCTTTGGTTTTATAAGTGATAAGCAAAATTAGGTAACATCCATCTTCACATAATTGATGCTACTTCTACAGAGTTAAAAGAAATGAGAATCTGATGCTACAAAGTATTTTCCATAAAAATTTACCCTATTTTCTTGAAATAAGGAACAAGTTTCTAAAGGAGCTTTTCTGAAAAATATATATAGGCTGTGATTTTTCAGATGTGTTGAGCACTTGCAGCTCCTATTTACTACAGTAGGATTTGTGTGTGCTTAGAACCTCTGATATTAATTCCTTTTAGGCGGTTCTATGTCATAATTCCATCTGCTTCAGCAGTGATATAACTTGTTCTACTGCTTGAAGATAGGGTGACCAGATGTCCCGATTTTATAGGGACAGTCCCGATTTTTGGGTCTTTTTCTTATATAGGCTCCTATTACCCCCCCACCCCCATCCTGATTTTTCACATTTGCTGTCTGGTCACCCTACTTGAAGATCTAAAGAGTTACACAGTAAGCTCTTCAGATCAGGGACTGTCTCTTCATAAATGTTTGTACAGCAAGCACTAAGCATACCAGGGCCCTTAATCCCAAATGGCAGATCTGCATACTACTGTCAACACAAAACAAAACTTATTTTATTGACAAGTTGACTACCAACAGCTTTTATCCAAAGAAATGTGCACAGGTAGACTTGCTCTGGGCATCAGTCAGGACTGCATACTGAAGGAGGCTGTTGTCTACAGGACAGTCTGGGCTCCCCCGCCCAGGCTGAAAGTATGATATAGGAACATTCTGAAACACTGGAGAGATTAGCTCCTCCTTTAGAGGAAGTATATTCATTTTTGTTTTCTCCATTAATCCATAGTAGGGAGTTGCTGCATCCCCCTGACCTCACCACCAATTCCTCACTCCGGATGTCTTACTGAGACTGACACGGATTCCAAGGACTACCCTTACAGCTAACTGCACAGGGCAAAGATTATATAGGGAGCATTCCTCTTCCAATGGCTCCTGGTTCCCTATCTTTATAATTTTCAGATTGGCCCTACTGTACCCTTTGGGGAGTGCAGCCTCACTCTTGTAAATCATTGTCCATAGTTCCACCTTCCAGGGCTAGATGCTCTCCCAACTCAGGGAGGACAACTGGTACAATCTCACAATCAGGACCAGGATATGGGAGAAAGAGAGAGGAGAAACAGCAAGCTGATATAGAGGAACAATTGATTCCAACTGAAATATCTTTCTCCTTCCCTGATGAGGCTGTCAGTCCACCCATACCTTGCCTGTCAGACTATTTAAAAAAATCTCCAAGGCCTCAAGACATATGGCTGAGACATCCAACATCCCACTGGAGGTGGTCAATAAGTCTCAAATTGTTTGATATTTTACACCCCTCTGCACTCAGAAGACTCACTATGCTGATCAACAAAGGATATTGGAACTAGCTAAGTATTTGGGGCAGATCCCAAGCTACATCTAAAAGAGCTGATAAAGGATACTAAGGCCTGGTCTATAGTACAAAGCTATGTCAACATAAGATGTTGAGAGTTGACTGAGCTGTGCACATGTCTACACTTAATTTGTCTCCCACCAAAATAAGTGGGCCTGTTAGGCCAATGTAATAAACACCATCTCCCCAAGTGGTGTTGAACCACGGTTGATGTATAGAGGTTGACACAGAGCATGGCTAGATACCATGTTATCTATGTTGACCCTAACGGTCCTGCAGCAGCTGTTTCACAATGCCCCACAGTGCCGCTCACTATCGTGAACTCCACTGCCCAGGGAATCGCGGAGACTGGAACATGCATCCCCTCCCTCTTTAAAGCCCCACGAGTTTTTAAAATTCCTTTTCCTGATTGCCCAGCTTGGCAAGCATACCTAGCAGCTCTCCATTGTTGAGTGCAACTGCCCAGCTGACCATGCTGGCTACAAGCTCCAGATGCACTCCAGCCTGGAGTAAACAAGAGAGATTGGACATCCTGGGCCTGTGGGGAGAAAAGGCTGTGCAGGAACAGCTCTGAACCAGCCATGGAAACATCAACATCTACATGTAGATTGCTCAGCAGATGTAGAAGGGCTACAACAGCACTGCCATGTGAAAGCCAAGGAGCTGTGGCAGGTATACCAACAACTGATCCAGTGCCAAACTGCAGGCCTGCCACTTTTACAATGAGCTGCATGCCATGGTCAACGGAGACACCACCACCATCCTGCACACCACCATGGATACCTTCAAGGAACCCAAGTCACAGGCCCCTGGCCTGAAGAGCAAGGAGGAGGAGGTGATCAGGGAAGAGCAGGATAGGGGACAGCCAACTGGGGGAGCCAACTGTGAGTGAACCTAGACTTTTTTGACTCCACTGCTGTCCAGCCAGTTCCACCAGTCAATGCAGGCGAAGGAACCTCATGTAAGTGTACACAACTTTTCCATTACAGGATCCCCCTCCCCCCCAAAAAAGCAGGACAGTTTTTGACTTTTCATTAATTTACTCATGCTAGAAGAGGCAGTGGTACAACCAAGAGAAGTAATGTTGGTATTGCTTTTCAGTCCCCTTGAGTTAGGGGTGTGTGTACACATGTGCCATGCATAGCAGTTTATGTATAGTAGGATGTCTGTTGAATCCTCCTGAAATATCTTGATGAAACTTCCCTGGAAATCCTCTGCAATGCTCTGCCAAAGGTTTCTAGGGATGGCTGCCTTATTTCTTCCTCCGTGGTAGGACAACTTCCTATGACAGTCAGAGATGACTTCAGCAGACACCATTGCAATACACAGGCTAGCAGCATATGGGGTCTGGGTGGCTTTAGGATGTTATCTGCAACTGTGCTCTTTGCCTTTGTTACCAGCAGGAACAAGATATCAGCTAAAATCACCACCACCTGTGGAAAATGGTACTATTATTCAGTGTTAATGCCCTATGCTACTAGTTTCATGCAACTGAGCAATTCCCTCCTCATTGTCCTAACCCCCAGCAGACCATATTCAATGTCTAGTGCTGTGACCAACACCATGCAAAAGCAATCCCCAGCAGAAGTGAGAATGAGCATGTAATGCTTAAAAATTTAGAGGAGCAAGGGAAATTAATTCTTCATCTTAAGTATTGCTTTACATAGTGAATATAGTGACAATGGTACCTGGGTGTGTGTTTTAGCTGAAGCTGCTGCTATTGCAGCCTTGAGGGTTTCCCCCTCCACCAGTGGAACACCTGACCCTGATAAGGGGGAAAAAGAAGAGGACTTGGGATGACATTTTCAATGAGATCCTGCAAGCCAGTGCTGTAGACCATAAGTACAGGGCCTAGAGGATGAACATTGGGGACAGCCTGGAGAAGGAAAGGGTAGAGAGGAGAGAGAGATGCACCAAGACATAATGGGACTTTTCAGGCAACAGATGCTGCAGACTCTGGCAGACCTGCAGGTTCAACAATCCTGGGCTCGTCTCCCTCTACAGCCCATTGAGAACGCAATCTCAGGACTTCCCTATATCCCTCCCCCACAACATTCCTTGTGGTATCAGGGCTGCTACACTACCCCTTTGTGGGAACACTACACTAGAAGGACAACATTTCAAGGGGTTCTAGAGATTATCAAAAAGGGGTATTGTCTTCAGTTCAAGGCCCTTCCTACTACCCATCCCTCCTCAAGGAGGAACCCCCTTCTGTAAGAAGCTGTTGAAACACGAGCTGGACTTTCCTACATCTCAGAATAGTGGATAAGTTTGTCAGAGTTCAGGATTAGGGGGTTTTGTTTCCATTATTTTCTCAGCCCATTCTGGACCTTTAGCATTTCAACAAGTTTATCCTTCATTTCTAGTTCAGGATGGTGACTTTAGCCTCCATAATTCCTTTGTTAGATCCTCAAGACTGGTTCATGGCTCTTGATCTTCAAGATGCCTATTTTAATATAGCCCAAAGGAAATCCATCAGATTCCTGTTAGGAAGATCTCATTACCACTACAAGGTGCTGCCATTTGGCCTTACCACAGCACATAGGGTATTCACCAAGTGCTTAGCAGTCATGGCAACTCATTTAAGGAGACAAGGGAATGAGGTCTACTCATATTTCAGCAACTGGCCTATGATCCCTTCAGGAGGTTTGTCTCCACATCAACATCCCACATCTCAGAGTCATCTGCCTAGCATGCAAAGCATTTCTACCTCCACTCCAGGCATCCATAGTCCAAGTGCTAAGAGACAATACCATAGCTATGCATTATGACTACTACAGCACCTTGGCAAACCCCTAGTTCCCAACCCATCCCCGCTTACTGCCCAGAGGCCTCCCCACAACCGACCTGCAGACCAACTCTCGTGCTGCTTGTGGTACTCACCAGCCCCCTGCTGGTAGGAGCACGGGTGCAGGCGGCAAGACCCTTCAGCCAGCCCCAGCCCAACCAGAGCAGCAAATTTTGAATTTTTTTTTAAGCACACAGCTGGGCTGCAGTTGTGTGCTAATTGGCCACCTGCCCAATAAAAAAAAAAAGACTTAGTGTTGCAGAACATCAGATATACCAAGCATTTTCTTCTAGAGAGGGTTTCAGTCTGGGCTCCCTTTCTCATCCCATGGAGCAGGATGAATGTATACCTTCCTACCAAAACCCCACAATATTAAGGAAACAGACAAGATGCAGAATTTATTATCATGATGGCCCCAGCATAAGCCAGTCAGTTTGGTATTCTGATCTGGTGAGCCCCAAGTACAGTCCCTACCCACATTACCTGCTCTGTCCAACAGACTTGCAGATAGGGTTGCCAGCCCTCTAGGATTGTCCTGGAGTCTCCAGGAATTAAAGATTAATCTTTAGTTAAAGGTTATATGATGTGATGAAACCTCCAGCCAAAACTGGCAACCTTACTTGCAGAACAAGAGTCAGATCCTATACCTAGGCTCACCATCATTACATCTGATAGCTGAATAGCTTCTTTGGTTAATGTCAGTCAGCATCCAGGCTGAAGTTCAGAAAATACTACTCCATAGCAGGAAAGCCTCAACTTGTTTGACTTTTGAAGCCGAGTGGAAGAAGTTTTCTATTTGGGCATCTCATCACCAGTTGCCCCACTTAACAGAGCCCATCTTATTTACCTTGGACTATTTACTAGCCCTGAAACAAACTGAGCTTTCTATTAGTTTGATAAGGGGCCATCTAGCTGCAATATCTGCATGACATCCTTCCCAGGGGGATATTGTCTTTTCCCCATCCTCTAGTGGCAAGATTGCTCAAGGGTCTCTTATTCCCCCTCCCTCCCCCCCAGTTGAGGAGTCCCTCCCTTAGAGCCATTAGCAATTTGTTCCCTATACAGTCACAGGGCTAGCTACACATCTGTCCTCTCTCATCAGAATACATCCTCTGCTTGGAGTCAGGCCCTAGACCTTTACCCCTCTGGGGTGGAATAATGCAGTTCTCCCACGCTTAGATTTGACCATGGGCTATAGTACCTACTCCTGGGGGGCACAGAACACATATGGCCAACAAAACAAAAACAAAAAACAAGACTTTGAGGGCAAATAAAACATTTACCAAGCAGTCAATAAAATGTCAGGATAATTAGAAGCAAGCACTTCCTAAAGTACCCAGCCAGGTCCAGGACAGTTAGCAAAATTGTATGACTCATGTATGAAAGTGTAAGCAATTTAAAAGGACATTCTACTTTTTTTTTTTTGGCTGTTTGGTGTTCTGTACTGTAATTTAAATGAAAATCCAGGATTATAACGGGAATGCAGGGTATTAATTACCAAGTGTTTGTAACTTAACTTTCATGTGTTTAGGAAATGCTGAATAGTTAGTGACTTTTCAGTCTTGTAGTTTAAATAAATTACCAAAACAATTGAAACAGGTGTGATTATATTGCATTATTTTGACAAAGTATGCAGAATTTTGAATTTTTTGGCACAGACTTCCCTCCCCCCCCCAGCAGTAAGTACCCTGTTGATGGCTTAGCCATCAGGTCTGACTAGGTTCTTCCCTTCAAGAGTTTGACCAGTGGTGACTAGACAGCTGCCTTAAACCAAAGAATCAGAAAATAATTAAAAATAAACCGTATATACTCATGTCTATCTTACCTAGAGCCTTACTATCCTGTCATTATAGGGCAGGCAAGCCTGGTTTCTTCAAACAGAGGAGACTCTTCCCCCCCAGCAGGTGCCTGTTCCCCCTCCCCTCCAACAACAGGAGTTAAATAGAGACTTCTGTCTGGAGTTCTAACTCTTTCTAGTCCTTTTGACTCAGTATTTGTAAACCAAGTTTTGTAACTGACTGGAACCCACAGGTAGGCTCCTTACAGCTAAAATTTTGGGTATTAGCATAACCTTTAAGTCAGAGGTGGGCAAACTACAGCCCATGGGCCACAGGACCCTCCTGCCTAGCCCCTGAGCTCCTGGCCTGGGAGGCTAGCCCCCCTGGCCTCCTGTTCCCCCTCCCCTGCAGCCTCAGCTCACTTTGCTGCCAGCGCAATGCTCTGGCTGGTGGGGCTGCAAGCTTCTGGGGCAGTGCAGCTGCAGAGCCCAGCCTGACCCAGTGCTCTGTGCTGCACGGTGGTGATGGTGTGGCTGGCTCCAGCTGGGTGGCACAGCTGCAGTGCTGCCAACCACTGGTGTGCCAGGCAGCACAGTAAGAAGGTGGGGGGGATGGATAGAGGACAGGGGAGTTTGGGGTGGTGGTCAGGGGTGTGGATAGGGGTTGGGGTAGTCAGAGAGTGGGGAATGGGGGCAGTCAGGGGACAGGTGGGGTTGGATGGTGCAGGAGTCCTGGGGCAGGGCGGGGGCCAGGCCACGACCCCCTCCCCTAACCGGCCCTCCATACAATTTCCGAAACCCGATGCAGCCCTCAGGCCGCAAAGTTGGCCTGACCCTGCTTTAAGTAGTTACCAGCTCTCATCTTATCTGGAGCCATTATTTTGTTTTCCTAAAAGCCAGTTGATTGAACACAGTATCAATACTGTATACATCTAAATAACCAGATCATATATTTATAAATTACACATCAGCCCCACATCTGTCTCACCACCTACCCACAAAAGTTGCCTTTTTGGTAGCCCTTATCTCAGTTCAAAGATAGGGGAGATTCAGGCCTGTATGGCAGGTGCCCCTTATACAGGAGTTTATGAACTCATCTCAAGTTCCTGCCCACAGGACTTTCAGAATTCCACATGAACCTCCTAGCTTTCTTCCAAGCCTAATTTCACACACTTCTCAAACAGAAGAAAGCAATTTAGAAACACACCTGGATTGCAGCCTTGAGGTTAAAGGTCAGTGATATCTACACATGTTAACATCCAACTGTATAAGAACATGTTAATTAGTCAGATCAGATACTAGTGGAATGAGCTCTAATGCTTAAGTGTATTCAGGGACATTTGTCAAACAGTAAGCTGAGCTGCCCTGTAAACTTTGGAAATATGCAGCCTATGTGACACTCAGTCCACTTTTACAAGACACTATTCTTTAATAGAGGCTTCCAGATCAGATGTCTATTTTAGAAAGAATCTTACTAACCACCTCCAAACTAACAAGGAGTGGTCTGTGAGAGAGGGCTCCATGAGGACACATGTGGATTGTTACATGACCAACAGACACTAGTTCTTGGAGATTTGTGTCTATATGGATCCCACAACCTCCCCTGCCCATTTCCTGCTTAGAGTCCTAGAACACTGGGATACTGTATTGGCAAAGAAATAATTGGGATTGCTCCATTTTTTTATACCATCAGGTGATGGGGAACAAGGACACCTAGGATGTAGGCCCCAACAGACACTGCTGTCCAAAAAGGATCTCTTCTCATGTGCACCAGATGTGGTACGTGTGGACAAGACATTTTGAAGAATCAGTTACTGTAAGGCAAGTTAACTGTTCTTTCCACTCCTGGCTCTGGAGGGGAGTGTGCTTACTGGACAGAGACTTGGCTGGGTAAGGGGACTGAAATGAAACCTAGAGAGGACTGGCTAGGTGCAGAGAATGGGATGAGGAGCCAGGAATGGGGAACAGATAGGATTGGGATGGACACAGGGATGTCCCTAGCCTGTTTGCCAGAAGCTGGGAATGGGCAACAGGGGATGGATCACTTGATACTTACCTGTTCTGTTCATTCCCTCTGGGGCACCTGGCATTGGCCACTATTGGAAGACAGGATACTGGGCTAGATGGGCCTATGGTCTGACCCAGTATAGCCATTCTTATGAGACAATTTAAAGAACCTGAATGCTCATTTGCACAATGGACCAAAGGAAAGGTGTTATTTTCAGAGTTGCTTCACATCCCTAGGTCACTGCTGGAATTCTTAGAGAAACAATACACTGTTCCAGTTTCTATGAGTTTAATAGTTACAAAATGTCAGATACAGCTGGTCTACATGCAACACTGACCCAACCACTTACACTGCATTGGTCATTGAAGTCAACAGGGCATGATACACAAGTACTGATCATTAGGATTCTATATCAAGGTATTGTCAGTAAGACTAGTAAAAAGGATGGTTGACTCCTACAGACAAGACTTCTCGACTCACAGTATACAATCTTTAAATAGTCAGAAAATTCAAAAAATACTTGACGCTCTTGTTCTTTTCCAGAAGGCAGTCTGAGGATACTAGTCTAACACAGTCGAGCACAGGCAGCAAGTTTACTTCTGCTTGGAGAAGAATTCTTTGCTTTTCTGAACATCAGGTTTGATTGTTTCACTCCCAGGTTTCCAACCAGCTGGGCAAACTGAAAGAGAAGTTTTATTAACTGCTTGTAGAAGTTCCTGTAAGACACGTTTTTACAAGACAACAGAGCATGCCAGCAATTCAAAAGACTGCAAATACACAATATGATTGCAGCAATAAGTAATTGTTACTGCCATTCACCTTTAACACTTCATTCTGTTTTACTTTTATTTTGTACTTCAGTTATCAGTGCCCAAGGAAGTGAGAGACAACTAATTCTGGCATTTCCCAACTTTTAAATGCTTTTACAGCTATTTGCTGACAGAGGAATCCTAGATGGGAAACATACTCTAGTGGTTTAAAGCCTTCTGCCCCAGTTTGTCCCCTTCAGTTCCTGTCCTCCCCCACCTCCAAAGAAGCAGCCTGGCTGGAGTTTACTTCACTGCCTAGGCACCACCAGGTGAAAACTGTGTACACAGGACAGAGTCTCCCTGCTCAGTTCTGGTGCCTAGCACCACTGGCTGACAGCAGCTAGGAGGAGCAAGTATAGGGAAAGTATTGCTCAGTCTCTGGAGATGGCATACATCCAGCCTGGTCAGCACATAAAAACTGTGCTGCAATGGCACATGCCCAGTACAGGCATAATCTTTGGAGACTTCAATAATAAACTTGGAGCGTGTGCCAACTGATTTTTTCAGAGGCTTCTAACTTGGACAGCAATCCACTCAAATTTGGCCTACTGGGAAGACAGCACACCCCTTAATCCAGGGCAGAAAGACTGGCAAATTGAGTCTGCCCTAAAGCATGGAGGCACTAGTGCTCAACAAAATGGTTGGAAGAATTTATTATGGGCAACAGTATTTTGCCCTAGTTTTGTTCTGACCCATTTAGGAGAATCTTTCTAAGATACAAAGATTCAGCCTGAGGGAGACACCTGGAATGAAAATTGCTGAATGGGCAGTTGAAGTTCAGCAATTCTAAGCAACTTAAGACAGAGTCTTGTAATGGAAAGTGTTACTTAAACTACCAATTCTGTCCATAATTAAAAGCAGATTAAGCAGTGAGCAACTGTTTGGTTAGAAATAATTGCATTGATTCAAGACTAACAATGTTAGCTACTAGAATGGCAAGTTCTCATTAGAGGTTCTTTAATGGGTTTGTTTCAATGTAACAGATTCCAACCTCCAGCACCACAGAACATACAGACAGAATGCAAGAGGGAGCCTTGAGCCACTAGCCAGTTGCTCTTCTGCCCATCCTAATTTGATTGCCCCATGACTACAGGG
The DNA here is from genome assembly GCF_002925995.2 of Terrapene triunguis. Lineage (NCBI taxonomy): Eukaryota > Metazoa > Chordata > Testudines > Emydidae > Terrapene > Terrapene triunguis. The sequence continues at coordinate 3,108,395 of NW_020664461.1, read as the reverse complement.
AGGAGAGGTGAGAAGCAGAGACATGGAGAGCTGCCATGCCCATCTGCCCAAGCCTTCCCATAGGGTACTTTATCAAGCCTGGGGAGAGATGCAGCCTGCCCAGGAATTTACTAGGGTAATATTACAGTGGCTCCCAAGTCTTGCATAGTGCTTTTTATCCATAGATCTTTTCAGTTGCATCTAGTCCATCCATGGAGGGCACAAGTGAGTACAGCCACTGGTTAAGAGTACATTTGTTCTTCAAAATGCTGGCAGGTATAAGCCACTGAACTAGATCAAGCAACTGCTACCTGCTTACATTGCTTGATGTTACTCAGTAAGTGCCCAATACCAGAATCAGTCATATTTCTAAGTGATGTTTGTACATTAGATGAAGCAATGCTAATAGATGAACTAAAAGAGGGGTAAAACAGCATTGTGTTGCATTTTTACAGATGAGAAAGATCTATACAAGACAAGGTTGCTCTTTGTTTTGGATGCATTTTGAAGTTACTTCCAACTAAGTAAGTTTTTGCAAAAACATGCAAGTGCCTTGAGTTTACCAGGGCCCTGGCTATGTGGCATAATCTTACCAGCTGGAAAAGCAATTTCCCTTTACAAGAGGAAAAGGGGTACTTTTAAATACTTCAAGCAAACTAATGCAAGAGCTTACCTTCTCCATGTTTATCTGTGAACTGGAAAGCCTGGACTAATCTGAGAGTTTCATCAACTGAGCGGCCAACAGGGAGATCATTGATGGTGATTTGACGCAAGATTCCCTTATCATCAATAATGAACAGGCCTCTGAAGGAAAGCATACAAGAAGTTTTGAACACAAGTCAAACAAAGAACAGACTTTGAAAGAAAAATTATGCCTGCAGTGCTGCAAGTATACTCTAATGTGGCAGTACAACAAGCTACATTATGGGGTTTTTTTTTTTTTTTTTTTTTTTTTTTTTTTTTTAAGTGTGATACTGTTACTGAACTTTTCAAAAAAAGAGTCAGGCTGCACAACAATACTATCCCTTGTATGTAAAATATTGAATCAAGTGTTTGTCCCACAAAACTACATTGCATGCTTATCCTCAACACAAGCTAGAGGTGCCAGGAAAACAAATTTTCATCTGGAGACCATTTACAACTCCCATTGCAATAGGAAACATACCCATGCATCTGGATCAATGTGGAAGAACAAAACAGAACAGAGGAGGAAGGTAGCAGGGGCAAGGACAGGGAAGCTCCTTTCACATGGATGAAAGAAACACTCATGTCAGAGACCAAATGAAGCCATAGCTGAACCTCCTTTCAAAGCAATATTGAAAATTAGCAGGTATTTGGTTGCAGTAGGTTACTTCAGTGGCCTCACCTCAAGATTAGAGTTTAAGCTCTGAATGACAGGCCACAAAAGATTTGGTTTTCCAGACCTACCATATAATCTGAACTCAATATTCAGAAAGGTTATGAGATGTTCAGTTCCTTAGACTAAAATAGCAGTCATTAGGCAGGAATATACAGGAAGCTCACACACCCAGCTTGATATTTCTTTAATTAGGCTAGCATTTACATTTCTAGATTTCACTGCAAATCTTGTGTGCTTTGCAGACTACATCACTAAGGAAACAGTGATTTGAGTGAAGAGCAGCAACTAGCTAGTATGCTGTCCAATAGTGACATGGGTTAGGAAAAGGAAGGCAACTTTCAGCTAAAGAAACCGAGGTGTGAGCAAGTGCCTTTGGCATCCAAGCCTACCAGGCATATTTGAGAATTTTAATTTGAGCAGGGAAGCAAGTAAGCTAAAATGAACAACTTTAGCTTGCAAGATCTCCCAAGTACCTGCAAGTTTTAGGGTTTATTTTGGTAAAGACACTCCAGGAGGGTGTTTTTTTACTTTTATTTGAAGTGATCTGTGGATCACAACAGTCATGAGAATACCCTGCCAGCAGCCTTACCTGTACGCAATACCTTCATCGTCTTTTAATACTCCGTAATCTTTAGCAATGGTGCGTTTTGTATCTGAAACCAGTGGAATGCTCATGTTACCCAATCCACCCTGCTTCTTAGGAGTATTGACCCTGAAGAGGAAGAGGAGAATGTCAGGAAGGAGAGGACATAGCAGTTCAGGAAACTACAGGAGTACAGTGTACCTGTGCTGGAATACCTATACTTTTTGCAGAATATTGCAATTAACTGCATAGTTAATGTCTTGGGGAAAGGTGGTAACTGCAGTAGTTACGCAATATTCTTAGGTCAGAAGCCAATTCTATTAACTGGTATTGATCTCAACAGGACACTATTATACAATTGCTGCTTGCTAGTGTCGCTGTAGATTTGAGTACAACAGAGAAGTTAAGATAGATCATTTCTTTTTTAGTATACTCTATAGAGGAAAACTAGTATAAGTCACAAGCATTAAAGATGGATGCTTACCAGGCAAGGTGACAGAAGTGAGAGTCAACAGAAGCTCCAATTACTTGACAGTTCAGTTTCTTAAATTCATCAGCCCTGTCACTGAATGCAATAATCTCAGTTGGACAAACAAAGGTGAAGTCAAGGGGATAGAAGAAGAACACGATGTATTTTCCTAGGGAAAAAAATAAAAAAAATCACAAATTAGTCCTTTGGGTAAGTTAGACTTCCTTAGACAGTTACAGTAGTCTCAAAAGCACAAACATACGAAGACAAAGACCGTGTGTATTCCAATCATCAATTAGGTCAGAACGGTTTCTTCTTTAGACCAGGAGGTCATCTGCTTTAGGTAGACTACTAGCTTCCATACAGAAACTGCATATTTGTTGGCTACAAATGTTCAATTCCACTGTAGTACATACAACACACCAAGAATATTAATTATAGAGACCAAGGACTAAAGTGTTTTATGATTTTTAAAAAAAGTCTGGTTCTATTCGCCCCCCCCCCCCAAGGCAGCCAGTTTTCTAGTGCTATAAGAGAATACTGCTTCCAGCTAGCTAATGAAGATGGGAAAGCACTACAATAGTTCCATTTAAAAAAAAAAAAAAAAAAAAAAAAAAAAAAAA
>NW_020664461.1:3051959-3105281 GCF_002925995.2 Terrapene triunguis | reverse complement strand
ATTCACATTTGCTACCACCAAGCATAACATGGGCAAATACTGCCAGATTCCTCACACAGCTTTGCAAGTGAAGACTGATGTATACTTGTAATAACCCTATCATGCCAGCTCTGGACTTCTCAAATCACTGCACAAGTTACATTCTAAGTGGGTAATTTAAAGGATGACCACCAACCCTGACTTTTGAATCAATCCAAGTCACCAGAAATGAAATGCAGTACACATGTAGCCTTGTAGATTCCTTACTTCCCTCTTCCACAAGTGCAACTGTATACTTTTAGACTTACCTTTATAGTCAGAGAGGGAGATGTCTTTGAACTGCCCATCTGGCATCACAGCTGTGGCTTTGAAGGCAGGGGCTGGTTTCCCAATAAATGCATTTCCTGCAGACATCTTGATATGGGCTAGAATATTAGAGACATGTTAGACAATGTAGCTTTCTAGGCATTGTCAACCCAAGGGGCAACATGCAGTTCTTTCATGTTAGCTGCTTTCAACTATCCGAAAGGGGGTTCCAAAGAGGCTGGATCTAGACTGTTCTCAGTGGTACCTGATGACAGAACAAGCAGTAATGGTCTCAAGTTGCAGTGGGGGAGGTTTAGGTTGGATATTAGGAAAAAACTTTTTCACTAGGAGGATGGTGAAGCACTGGAATGGGTTACCTGGGGAGGTGGTGGAATCTCCTTCCTTAGAGGTTTTTAAGGTCAGGCTTGACAAAGCCCTGGCTGGGATGATTTAGTTGGGGATTGGCCCTGCTTTGAGCAGGGGGTTGGACTAGATGACCTCCTGAGGTCCCTTCCAACCCTGATATTCTATGATTGATTCTGCCATAATAATCCAGTGGTGGTGGTTTTTTTTTTTTAATTAAAGATTGGAAACTTCTGTCATTTATATTGACCATGAGTTCAGTGAGTAAGTTTAGTTTGCCAAAGCCTCTGGTGCCTAGGTATCATGTAGCTATACTAAGGAGGATATTTATTTATTTTTAAAGAAACCTCAGTATTGACTACTGACATTACAGGTAGTGGCTATTGCCATCAATTTTATACACAGTGTCTGTTTAGGAAGAGGAAACAAATGCAATCCACATATCTAGACCAAGCTAGATGAGACACTACCAAACTGAGTTCATACAACCTTAATAAGATTCCATGGACTAGAGTTGTTCCTCTTCTGCCCTCTGCCATATGTAATTTAAAATGTATCATGCACACAAAGTTAACATATGAACTTTGAGTTCACCTAGAGTCCCACTACAAAATTCAAGATCTGAAAAGAAAGAAGCTAGCCTTCTGCCATTATACTGTACTAGTATGCAGCATGACTCAGACAGAGTTAACAGATCCAACCCACACAAGGAAGCTTGTCTGTTCCATGTTCAGAATAGATATATGCTGTGTAAGACCTTGACCATTCCACCACACTATTGGTTTGATAACAGATAGTCTTCCTAGGCATACAGGCAATGCTTATGTCCTTCCTCCAGTTAGAGTATACCAAAGATTGTTATAGCGTAAGGTTAAAAGCTTCCATTTTATTTATTAGTGAAAAGGGAGCAGAGTGTGTGTGTGTGTGTGTGTGTAACAAACAAAAACCCACCACCAAAACTACTGGGAAATTTAGGAATGCAAGCATTTTACAACATGATGGATCAATGTGTTACTATGATTGTTTATTAATTCAGACTTAAGCTGTTTGTACCAGTTTTACCAAATCAATTATTTTATTGTACTGCTGAATTAGCAAGTTTGTGATTATGACTGCTTTCTCAACACTACAAAGCATTTACATTAGAGGTTATTTAAGATTGTGTAAGGGCAACAGTGTTTCTTTTGTTCAGTCTAAGGGAGGTGGCTGTGTTGCAGAATTGTCAGACTCCAGTTACTTCAGAAGTTAACAAAATGCATCTGGTGTCTTTGCTGCTTTTAAGAGCTTCATGCCTGTGTAAGGGTAAACATATTTAAAGCCCTATGCACAAAATCAAGCTGCTTTAGTTTCAGTAAAATTATGTTAGAATACATCTTTAAGAAAATGGCAAGTTTTGTATGAAATTTGTGAGGCAACATTGTTGTTAAGGATTAACACTCAAGTGAGAAGACTGCATTATGATTCCCCACAGCATAGTTTCTACTTTGTTTGGAGTCTCTGCCACAGTCTGGTATTATCACAGCACATGGCAACTAACCACAGAAAACTATCTGGCATCCTCTAGCTAAATTTTAACAGCAGCATTTCCTGAACATAGTGTGGTGAAGACACCCAATGCTCAATATTGTTATGTTATTTCCTTTCAATTTATACACCATTAAAAGCAGCTGAGCTTTGCTCCAAGCACTCCTTCAGTGATTTAAAATGGCATCAAATATCGTTTTTAATCAACTCATCGTTAATCTTCAAGTTCCCCTACAACTTCAAAGGCCAGCTGAAACAATTGGGTCCTGCAGCATCCTCTAAAGACAAGTTCAGGTTATGTGAACCAGGGGCGGGAGGGGATTCCAGAAAACACCCTGCCAGCGGCTCCCCCCCCCCCATGGAAGTAGAGGTGCTGATCCTAATCCCTTTTTACAATTTACATAGATAAAACTTCTGTTCTACCAGGCCTAGTAGTGAGAGGACACAGTTGTGCAGTTCTGAGACCATTGAACTAGCTTCGCTAAACATGGCTGTCTGAACCTTGCTCCGGAGCCAGCTCACCCGCACTGAGGAACTCAGGCCACAGAAACCAACCCTGGCGTTAGTCCTAGCTCTAAATAGGGCTGGTTCCCTCCACGCTCCTCAACTTCGAGAGAGCCTCCATCCAAACCAGATTTCCCGGAAGTTGGAACCCAAAGGGGCCAAACCAGATTTCTTTGTTAAACTTCTGCCATTAAAGGATTAATAGCCTGCTAGGATATTGGTGTATCCAGCCAAGAGAAGTCACTTTCATATCGGGATTATAACATGCCATTTCAGGGCCACTTTAAGAGCATTTGTTTCCTCTACTCTCCCAGTAGGGGAGAAGCTGCCCTAGAGCCAGTATCACAATCCTCGGATGGCGATTGTGAGAGAGCTCCCAAAGTTGGTTCCCCTAACACTCCTGCGCTTTGCTCCCAGAAAGAAGAAAAAAAAAAAGCACCGTATTAGGAACAACATTTGTTTCAGGGAGCCAGATTCATTCAGAAGGCTATGGAGATTTATTCAGATTCATTCCCGGAGACTACGCTAACAACAGATTTTCAGATTGTTCTAGCTAGAGTCTCTTCCCTCCTCCCCCTTAAAGAGGAAAGGGACCTGAAGCATAAAAGCATCTAGGCTTCAATAGAGTTGGTGTTCCTGGCAGAAAAATTAGTTCACCGTGCTCTGCTCTTCAACTACCCCAGGTGCGGCACAGAACAGTTAAAACAGATCAAACATGTTATACCAGAATTTAAATTTTGCTACAGACAGATAACTGAAGCTTGTACCGACGGACACTTACATAAAGGAAAGGCGAGCTCCTCAAACGCCACTTAACACACACAGAAACCGGATCCAGAGACTAACTAAACTGCCTACACTCAAGCTCTGTACCTGTGGCTTTATAGCCTCCCGGATCTCGCGAGGAAACAGGGCAGGGTAGCGAGGGGGAAAGGATAAAAGAAACTCACCCGGCTCCTCCTCCATCCTCTCCCATCTCCTTTCCAAACGCTATGGCTGCAGCGCCAGCATGACTTTGCAGATTTACACAGCTCCCTGAGTGTTTCGCTAAGGGAGGACGTGCATGAGGTTATGTAGAGACGGAAGCAGCCTTAATATCCCTGGTATTGCAAACTGAATGAGTGGAGATTTCAGTCTAGATACAGTGGTATGTGCTTTAGAAATATGCAGTATAACAGTAATAAATGTTTGATCAATTTATGGGAAGGTGGTTTCAAATGGCTCTTAGAAATCCGTTATGAGCTTCCATTGCAAGAGGAAGAGATCACTAAAAACGGTTTAAATTGAATTTATAGTCTAGTTAGCTAGCAGTACTTTACCACTTGTGACATGGGAGGTGAGGAGGAAACATTTTAGACTTTGGGGGAAAGTAAGGTTGATCAGGTTTAACCTGTACCAGTGAGGTCAGTGGAAGTTTTGCAATTGACTTATTTAAAAATAGAATTGGGCCTATATTGGCATTATAGTATATAAAATGTTATATATAAACATATATATGGGACTAAATAAATCATTCTCACTATATTATTGCAAGCAGTCCCACCAGCTGTATCTATGCTAGCCTTTTCCTTCCTAATATTTCTTGCCTCTGTTCTCACTGGTACAGTTCCATCAGTGGAAGCATTTGGAGTAGGGGTAAGACTGAAAACAAAATTAAAGGTGATCTCAGAGCTCTGACAGGGACACAGAGCAGCCCTCTGCTGGAAAAAGCTAAGTCTTCCCTTGGATGGGATTTGATCCAAAGTTAATTGAAATCAGTTGAAAGAGTGTGACCGAGTTCAATGGACTTTGCATCAGGCCTGTGGAGTAGCGATTCTGAGGGACACTCAGAGGAATTTCCAGGACTAAATGGCCTGTGAGAATGTCTACAAGTGTTGTGAAACTTTGGATCCAAGAATATATCAAACAGACCTGTTTGGTTTAGGCACACAACTGAGTTTAATCTTAAAATTAGGGCTGTCAATCGATTAAAAAATTAATTGTGATTAATCATGTGATTAAAAAAATTAATTGTGATTAATCGTGCTGTTAAACAACAATAGAATACCATTTATTTTAAATATATTTGGATGTTTACTACATTTTTAAATATATTAATTTTAATTACAACACAGAATACAAGGTGTACAGTGCTCACTTTATATTTCTTTTTATTACAAATATTTGCACTGTAAAAAAACAAATTTTATTTTTCAATTCACTTCATACAAGTACTGTAGTGCAATCTCTATCATGAAAGTTGAACTTACAAATGTAGAATTATGTACAAAAAAACTGCATTCAAAAATAAAACAATGTAAAATTTTAGAGCCTACAAGTCCACTCAGTCCTGCTTCTTGGTCAGCCAATCACTCAGACAAACAAGGTTGGTTACAATTTGCAAGACGTAATGCTGCCTGCTTCTTGTTTACAATGTCACCTGAAAGTGAGAACAGGCGTTCGCATGGCACGGTTGTAGCTGGCGTTGCAAGATATTTACATGCCAGATGCGCTAAAGATTCATATGTCCCTTCATGCTTCAACCACCATTCCAGAAGACATGCTGATGATGGGTTCTGCTTAATAATGATCCAAAGCAGTGTGGACAGATGCATGTTCATTTTCATCATCTGAGTCAGATGCCACTAGCAGAAGGTTCATTTTCTTTTTTGGTGGTTTGGGTTCTGTAGTTTCCGCATCAGAGTGTTGCTCTTTTAAGAATTCTAAAAGCATGATCCACACCTTGTCCGCCTCAGATTTTGGACGGCACTTCAGATTCTTAAACCTTGGGTTGAGTGTTGTAGCTATTCTTAGAAATCTCACATCGGTACCTTCTTTGTGTTTTGTCAAATCTGCTGTGAAAGTGTTCTTAAAACGAACATGTGCTGGGTTATCATCCGAGACTGCTATAACATGAAATATATGCAGAATGCGGGTAAAACAGGGCAGGAGACATACAGTTCTCCCTCCTAGGAGAACAGTCACAAAAGTGCCATGCAAATGCCTGTTCTCACTTTCAGGTGACATTGTAAATAAGAAGCAGGCAGCAGTATCTCCCATCAATGTAAACAAACTTGTTTGTCTCAGCGTTTGGCAGAATAAGATGTGGGACTGAGTGGACTTGTAGGTTCTAAAGTTTTACACTGTTTTGTTTTTGAGTGCAATTATGTAACCAAAAAGAAATCTGCATTTGTAAGTTACACTTTCTCAATAAAGAGATTGCACTTCAGTACTTGTATGAGGTGAATTGAAAAATACTGTTTCTTTTGTTTATCATTTTTACAGGGCATATATTTGTAATCAAAATTAATAATATAAAGTGAGCACTGTGCACTTCTTATTCTGTGTTGTAATTGAAATCAATATTGAAAATGTAGAAAAACATCCACAACTATTTAATAAATTTCAATTGGTATTCTATTGTTATAAGTACGATTAATCGTGATTAATTTTTTTAATGGCGATTAATTTTTTTAGTGAATCGCGTGAGTTAACTGCGATTAATTGACATGTCACAGATAAAACCTCAGCAATTACAGTGCTTGCTTTAATTATAGTGCTAAATCCAGCTAGCAAAAACATTTGTTCCTTGTCTGCCCTACAATTTACAATAACGTTAGCTAGCTCCTTAAAACACTTTTACAAATTCCCACCTAGAGTAACCCAAAGAGGTTAACAGCAGGGCTGTCTGCCAGAGCAGTCTGGAGCGTTGCTCTGGAGAAATCCAGGACCCAGTGAAGCTTTGGCACTGCAGATATAACATCACTGGGCCAGCCAGCCCTCCTCCTCCAAAAGAGAAGCAAGGAGAGACTGGTCCCTCCCTGGTGCCACCGCTGGAGCAGCCCAAACACTAGGGCTGTGTCTGCACTACATAGTTTTGGTGATGCAAGTTACATCGGCATACAGCCACTGCAGTTAGTATATTGCTTGTGCACGTGCATACTTGGCTCTTTGCATCAGTGCTGTGTGCTCTCACCAGGAGTGCTTGGATTGATGTACAGTGGAGCCTACCATGGGCAGGTATCTCAGTGAGCAACTTGCCACTGTTCAGTACGCTGTCTTTTGGGTAGTTTTGGCAAAGCATGGTGGGGGCATAAATGTTCAACTTCCCATAATTCAATGGTCTCCATCCCATAATATCATTTCTATCCCATAGTTTTCACATCTATCTTCAATTTCCCACATACCCGCACTGGACTTATTTCTGTCTGCCATCTCTCACAGAAACATAGAGCCTCCATAGCAAGCACAGGATGTATTTGCAGAACTGCAGAGAACACGACAATTTCTTTGAGGACAGACTACTGTGGGACATAGTGCAAACCAATTCAGGGTTGTTGGCATTCACAAAGCAGCTGCAGATGGTGGAACACCATTTCTGGGCCCGAGAAGCAAGCACTGACTGGTGGGATAGCATCGTAATGCAGGTTTGGGGTGATGCGCAGTTGCTCCAGAACTTTCAGATGCACAAGCCCACATTCTTGGATCTGTGTGCTGAGCTCGCCTCAGCCATCCAATGCAAGGACAACAAACTGAGAGCTGCATTGACAGTGCAGAAGTGAGTGGCAACCATAGGCGCCGACTCTGTGGGTGCTCCATGGCTGGAGCACCCATGGGGAAAAAATGGTATGTGCTGAGCACCCACCGGCAGCCCCCCTATCTCCTAGTATTTGCTGCCTGCCGGCAGGCCCCACTAATCAGCACCTCCCCATTCTTCCCCGCACCTCTCCATTGCGATCAGCTGTTTCGTGGCGTGCAGGAGGCTTTGGGAGTGAGGGAGGTGAGCGAGGGTGTGGCACACTGGGGGGAGGGGACAGAACGGGGCAGGGTGGGAAGGTGTGGGGCCTTGGAGGAAGGGGTGGAGTGGGGGCGGGGCCTGGGGCAGAGCTGAGGGTCGAGCCCCCCCCGGCCCATTAGAAAGTCGGACTGTGGAAACTTGCAATGCCATATTGCTACCAGTCAATAGGAAGTCATTTTGGAGTTGGAAAATTCACTGTTGGTGCCGTAGTCATGCAAGTGTGCTGGGACATTAGTCGTCTCTTGCCATGCAGGACTCTGACTCTTAGCAATGTGCAGGACTTAGTGGATGGCTTTACAGCTATGGGGTTCCCAAACTGCAGTGCAGTGGAGCAATAGATGGCACGCACAGCCCTATTGTGGCATCAGAGCACCTTGCCACAGAGTACATCAACAGAAAGGGCTACTTTTCCATGGTTATGCAAGCACTTGAGGATCACCAGCAGTGCTTCATTGACATCAGTATTGGCTGGTCAAGGAAGGTGCATGATGCTCACATCTTTAAGAACACAAGACTGTTCAGAAAGCTAAAAGCAGGGACCTTCTTTCCTGACCAGCGGATTACCTTTGGCAATGTTGAAGTGCTTGGGGGATCCTGCCTGCCTCTTACTCCCCTGGTTGCATTGGACACCTTGACAGAACCAAGGAGAGATTCAGTTACAGTTTCGGCAGGTGCAGAATGCCTGTTGAATTTGCTATTGGTAAATTGAAAGGGCGCCGGCCTTGTTTACTCACCAGATTGGATCTCAGTACAAAAAATATTCCAATGGTTATAGCTACCTGTTACGTCCTGCATAATATTTGTGAAGCAAAGGCGGAGAACTTGCCTCAGGAGTAAAGGTAGAGCGGCTGTCTGCTGAATTTGAACAGCTAGACACAAGGACTATCAGACGAGCTCAATGCAGAGCTATATGGCTTAGGGAGGCTTTGAAAGAGCACATTAACAGTGAGCCACAGTAATGTAGTGTGGTGTGGTGTACTGTGCTCATCCTGGCACTGCAGTTTGGGGGCCTGTTTGGTGCTTGCTGCACATCTGTGCGTATGTCACTGTAAGTGCAGCTAAGAGGGTTGCTTGGTGTACATGTATGACTACACTGTTTGCCACTGATCCTCTGGGTAGTGAGCATACAAGCCCATTATTTTCACTGCCAGCAGGCATTATGCACCATGTGTTGTAAACTAATAAAGATGAATCACTTTCAAAATAAGGAAGTTATTCAGTTATGAAAACAGCACCTAACAAAATCTGAAGGACATCATAATAAATAGATTTTGAACTTCAAACATTTTCAGAACCTTAATAAATAAACAAGGGACAGGAACATTGATGTCCATTGTAGCTACACATACATCAGCTGTGGCTCTTGCAGGTCAGTGTATGTGAAGCTGTGGTTATCCATGCTTTCCCCCAGTGTGGAGTGGTAGGGGTAAGCGTGCTGGTTCTGAGGCCACGTTGAATGGCGAGGCGGGTGCAGGGAGGCACTATGCTGCAGCACTCCACCAACTGCAATGACAGTCAAGCCCAGGATTGTTGAACCTAGAGGTCCACAAGAGTCTGCAGATCTGTGTTTGCTAATGGAGAAGCTCCATTATGTCCTGGTGCATTTCCCTCTCCTGTTCCTGCTGGGATTCCTGGGCATTTCTCCTGTCCAATCTTTTCTTCTCCGTACAGTCTGCGAATTCACTCTCTAGTCCCTCTGTTCAAGGTCTGACGCAGCACCGTCTTGCAGGATCTCGCAGAACATGTGTTCCTGTGTCCTCTTTTTTTCTCCTCCTTATCTGGGTCCGTTGTTTCACTGGTGTGGAAGGAAAACACCTCAAGGCCTCAATGGAGGCAGCTACAGATAAGACACGCAAAGATACCATTGTCAGTATAGTATGTACAAAAAGCAACACTTAAGATTCATAAATCCCCCCTTCCCTTGCTCACCTAACGTGTTAAACAAGACATGCTTATTGGCACTTCTGCTTCTGAGTGCTTGTTCACAGCACCACTAACAGTTCCAGCCATGGTGAGTATGACCTGCCCGGGGTGAGGGAAACAAGGAGGGAACTGCTTGGTAGCATGAAACTATGAGTATAGGGCACTGGCACTGAATACTGGCAACATTTTACACAGGTGATGGTTTTAGCTGATATCTCACTCCTGGGGGTAACAAAGACAGAGAAAGCACAGCTGAAGTTGCCTGTGCCTGTATGCTGCTAACCTGCCAAAATTATTGCCCAATAGTGTGGGAAAGTGTCCTACCAAGAAGGAAGAAATAAGGTTGACATCCCTAGAAACCTTTAGAAACGGATTGCGGTGTACTTCCATGAAAGTTTCATTGAGATCTGTGAGGAGGATTCAACGGACATCCCGATGTACATAAACAAACTGCTCCCCACAGCTCCCCCTGCCTAACTGTACAGGGGAATGAAAAGCAGGTAACAACTCTGCCTCTCCTTGTTGTTCCTTTACCTCTTCTAGTACGAGTAAATTAATTAAAATCAACAGCTATGTCCTGATAAGTTGGGGGAGTCATACTGTAATGGAAAATTTATTTACACACTTACCTGAGGTTCCTTCCCTGTTTCAGGCTTACCTGTGCTCAACTGTAGGGACTGGCTGGACTGTGATGGAGTCAAAAACAGGTCCAGGCTCACTGCATAGCTAGACCCCCCAGTCGCCTGCCCCGTCCTCCTCATCCACCTCCTTCTCCTCACTGTTCACAGCAAGGGCCTGTGACTCAGGCTCCTCGGAGGTATCCATAGTAGCGTACCGGGTCATGGTAGGGTCTCTGCCAAGTATGACATGCAGGTCTTTGTAAGACCAACAGATCTGCAGCTCTGCACCCAATTGATTGTTGGCCTCCCTGGCATACCAGAATGCATACTGTTCCTTGGCTTTCACATTGCGCTGCTCCTGGCCACTGTCGAAGCCTTTCTCCTGTATCCCCCAGCCCGAGCAATCTGCTTGTAGATGTCAACATTTTTGTGGCTGGCTCGGAGCTGTGCCTGCACATCCTCTTCTCCCTACAGTCCCAGGAGGTCCAATATTTCCTGTCTACTCCAAGCAGGAGCATGTCTGGAACATGTAGCTGGTATGGTCAGCAGCACAGCTGCACACAACAATGTACCATTACTGGATTAATAAGAGAAAACTCCCAGCCTACCTGTAGAGATTTTAAGGTAACAAAGGTGAAAAAAAATTATCATATGTTGTCATAGTCTCAATCTAATAGGCATTTAGCTACCATTGATGGGCCTCAGAATCAGTTAGGTCTAGTAATATTACCTTTGCAAACTTTTTGAGAAATTGAGCTCTGAAATTCAGGCTGTGCAATCACGTAATATACGCTTATTTGTACTTTTTTCTGCTTTAGCTCAAAATGATATTTGATTTTTAAGTTAGATCAGAATGTCTAGTGCTCCTTTTCCTGTTCTGCAAGTATGCTTTTCAATTGGCAAATGTTACGTCTGTCTGAATGGATCATTACAGCCCTTTTTTTGACACAAATTTTAATATATTTTCTTCCATTCTCTTGTCTACTCCCTATTTAATTACTGGGCATTTAGTTCAGTGGACTAGGCCTCAGGAGGCCTGGGTTCTAGTCCCAACTCGGCCACTGGCTTGCTGGATAACCTTGGGCAAATCACTTCACCTCCCTGTGCCTGAGTCCCCTATCTTTAAAATGGAGATAATAATGCTCACCTCCTTTGTCAAGTGCTTTGAAATCTTCTGATGGAAAGTGCTATATAAGAGCTAGCTGGTATTATATATTTGTTGCAGTTTTCATACTTAAGGCCACATTATTTAAGCAGCCTCTGCAGCCTTAAATTTGTCATGTTCTTTGCAGTGACTATTAATAGACAGTTTCCAGAAGGACAAGAACTTTCATTACCTTCTCTTCCTGCACTTTACTCTTTCCTTTTTTTCTTCTCTTCCCCCGCCCCGCCCCTTTGTTGTCTTTCCTTTTTTCTCTCTAGTCTCTGCTCCTTTACTCTGTTTGGTAGCGACAGGATGCACCATGGAGAAGTGTGATCGTGTGAGTGGCCAAAGGTGATTTTCCTATATCCCTGATCCTTCTGGGTTTGAACCAACTGAGTACAGCAAAGATGAAAGAGACTGCAGTAGAACGGCATTTTGGTAGACAATAACACCTACACCAAAGTCCTTGTTACGGCTTTCACTCTGTGTTTCCATTGTAACTCTATCTTACTTCCCAGATCCTCAAGCTTTCCGAGTTGGTTGTAAAAATGGAAACCTGGAGTACAAAGTCACAGCTGAATGTGATTTTTCCTCAGTCATGGCCATTTTTAGTTATACAAGTACAACAAACATAGGAATATTCCACACTCACAGGGACAGATCCTGTTCCCTCTGCAATCAATTAAAGTTTTGCCCTTGACTGGAGTGGGAGCAGGATCATATCTATACAGTATTAATCTATATACTTGTACCCAGGTTAACCTTGATTTAAACCTACTTGCTTAAATAAGGAAACACATATTTGAGGATGAGTGTGTTTGAATAAAAGCTGTCTTTGTTGTCCCCATACACTTCCTCCTCTTGTTGCACCTTCTAATGCAAACATTAGAGCAGGAAAAGGGGTGAAAAAACCCTGACATTGGGTTTTCTGTGGAATGGTAATATTCAAAACCAAGGATTTAAATAGTGTAAGAGACTTTTGGTGGGGGAAAATATCTCCCAAAAGAGAAGGACAAGTTGTGGTGGTGGTGGGGGGGGGACGACAAAGACTTTTCTGAAAAATACATGTTTGAACAATGTTTTCCCTTAGGGAAGTCTATGGTTCATCTTCATTTTTTAAAAAACCTCCTTTAAAATAGATTGGAGCAGTTTGTTATCCTGTTGAGATCATTTTAAACTTTTTCTATGAATTTGAAAATCCAAGCTGTTGAAATGTACCACTATGAAGTGTAAGGCAGAGACAAAGAAACAGCAAAAGACAAGAGGCTCTACATATAAATGATTAACAAACAACATAATTAAATTAACTAAAACTAAATGATCCGAAGTCCATCCAGCAGTCCAGTCCACTATACCATTTCTCCTGTGATGTGTGTATTCTCTTTTTAACCCTACTGCGATCAAATAGTGATTTCCCTGGTTGTTTGTCATAGGGGAGCAGATCCTACCAACCTTTACTTAGGTTTGTAACTCCACTTCCTCCAATGAACTGCTTAGCTGAGAAAGAGTTTGGAGGTTGGGACCAAGAGCTATGTCTCAAACTGTGACAGTTTGAGTAAGGGACATTTCAAACAGGGAGAAGGAGGAAACACTGACAATTTTTCCATCCGCGGAGGAAGAAATTTAAAAAACCAAACTCCTCCTTTCCAAGAGAGAATAGCTTAAAATGCAAACGCCTCCCTCACAAAATTCTACATGCAAAACCCGCGGTGGCAAGAGAAAACCTACTTTAATTTTAACTCCAGAATAATGGGAATCTTCCTTTCAAAAGAGAATGAATCCTGGCAGGATTTTGCCATTTAGAGGCTCCCCCTTTGTCAATTTCGGTGCCACCTTCTCCATACAACACTCCCAGCAAGCTTCCAAGGGGTGCTGTGGAAGTTGTGCTGCACTGAGGACTTTGCAAAGCAGAGGAAATGCGGTAACACATGTGCACTCTTCAGCCCCACGTGGAAGGGTAAATTTGCTGGCTTTGACTGGGTGGTTAAAGTTCAAACCCGGAAACGGAAATGTAGGGCGGAGAGTTGTATTTTGAACTCCCGTTGGGAATAGAGAAGGGAGAGTCACGGGTGTGCGGTGAGTTTCCCGATGTGATTTCCTAAAGCTGTTTTAATTCCCGTTTCTGTTTAACCCGATTTGCATGAGACTGGTCTGTGTATTTCCCCCCCTCCCCAGGGCGGAGAGAGATTTGCAAAAGCTGTGGCTGTCTTGGACTAAATGTCCCATTTCCATTCGCTTTTGGCGCAGAAGTTGGTGGGAGGATCGCTTCATTGAGTCTATAAAAGGAAGGGGAGAGGGATGCATTTTGCTGTCCGGTTTGTGCATGTGGGTACCTGAGGTTAAACTTCGTTCAAAAAGATTATTGTCGAGTTTAAACTAGAGTAATGGAAAAACTGGAGCGCTCACCTCTGAGCTGTGGAGCAAGAGCGACCGAGTGCTACAAAACGATGGCACCTCTGATTAGAAAAACAAACCAAACTGGTGGATTTCCCACCGGCCCCAAAAAGAAGTGAGATTTAAAGGGAGGCTGATACATTCGTGTAATTTACATCTCTCGCTATTAGTCCTATAGACCCCCTCCCCCCCAAGCTATTCATGTTACTTTCACATCGTCTTTGACTCTCACCCCATTGACTTCAGGTTTTGTTCCGCCGACCCCACACACATGCACAGAGAAATGAACCCTGCTTTTCATACCCAGGTTTAACCGTGAACTTATTGACAGACTCTGTTTCATTTGTGTCTTCATTGTTACAAAAACGGCCCCACATTTTTATTGCAAAAATAACTGCAGGCTGCTGGACCTCTTTATGCGTTTCTTTACAAATGATGCTGACTTCAAAGCAAATCAGGTGAAGGGAGACATCTGGACAGGAAAATATTAGACTTTAGCTTATGCCGCCTTCCCCCCCCCCCCCCCAGTCTTTCTAGTTCTGCCACCTCTGCACCATGGAGTGTTAATATAAAACTGTATTTATGTGGAGTAGGATAATTTTGTACTTGTGTGCTATCAACAGTTACTGATTAGGTATGCATACCTTGCCCTCTGGGTTAAAGTTCTGAGTTCAGGGTGAATGTGAATTGTATTTATTAAAATACAGCTCAACTAGCATGTTACTTATGCTACCTGCCAACACAGTTAAAATTACACACAACTGTAATTATACTTGGGTGTAAATAGACCTGTCTTTTTTATGTATTTAGGTGATTAAAAACAAGTTCTGCCATTCAATTCCCATTTACTCCGAGCTGTAGATGTATAAAGGCAGAGTCCAAGGAGCAGGACGTAGCAAAACATACCTTCTTTCATCAGTGTCCCTGTCCCAACACGAAGGGTTCTACATAGGGAAATTGACTGGAACAGCTATTGCAGAATAGCCACTGTAGAATAGGTTGTTCCAGAATAGCTATTCCAGTCAATTTCCCCATGTAGATGAGTCTTGAGCTGATACTACATACTGTTCATGGATCTTTACAAGTAGATTATCTAGTGTGGGTATAATGCAGTATTGTTGTAGCTGTGTCAGTCCCAGGATATTGGAGAGACAAGGCGGGTGAGGTAATATCTTTTATTGGACCAACCTCTGTTGGTGACAGAGTTTGTCTCTCTAGTGTGGGTAGAACTTAATTCAGGAAGCAGCACTGAATCAAGCTAAATAGCTGATCCCAACAAAAGCTGAGGAAGTTAGCAGGCTTTGGAATGCATCCTGAAACATGATTTCCTTTAACAGTTCAACCGTAAGAACAACCATTAGGACATGTTGCAAGACCTTCCTCTTTGATAAAAATTTTCCACCATCAGCAACATGCTATTTACGTGCCTCCTTTCCCCGCCCCAAAATCAAAGTTTCCTATAACCAGAAATTGTAGAAGAGCAGAAAGACTCCACTAGGAATTTTGCTATGCCAAACTTATACCCTCGGAAGTGCTTGGATACTATAGTGTAAAGGATAGATAATCCTAAAATCTCTGTCCCTCCTAAATCAAAAACACATCTTGCACAATTATTTCTCTTTCTCTAGCAACAGAAGACTACTACTCCTATATGAAGCTGTGCTAAATCAGGCCTCTGGCCCTGTCTACTCTGACACTAATAGGTCCTGCATGTAAAGTACAGATGCAAGGTGTTGTATCTAATCACCAAACTTTTATTTCCAATAGAGCATGTTACAATTCAGCTTTTGGTGGGGTGGGCCACTCTCTCTTGAATGTTAAGGAACTGTGTCCTTTTCATTGGATCTCTGCCGGTCACTACAAAAATTGTATCGAAAGAACAGGTGAAAGAAAATGATATTTTTAATAATAAAATAACAGAAGTGTGGTAAGGAACTGCTGGGTTTTAGCTCCAGTTTGCGTATTGTTTTACATTGTTCTATGTTGCATAATTATTAAAAATTCATAGCTCTGCCTGCCTAGCTTGTAAAACTCCTCATTGTCTTGCTCTGTCCATTGAGATGAGTTTTTTCTAGATTCCATATTTCTGAAGAGTCTCCTCCCTGTCTCCCGTCTCTACCGCAAAGGAGGTGTAAAACACTACCAGTCTGATCTGGTAGAGTTTTATGCTTGCTCTGCATGGGTGCAAATAGCTACAGCTGGTACAAGTTGCAGGGCAATGGTAAATTGGAAACTAAAAGTGTCAGCACTGGGTCTGTGGGACACCTTACTGAATACATTTGGATAACAAGATGTGGTTCTGCTATCATGTTGGTGAAAATCGGGAATATCTCCATTGAACTCAATTTGGTTATCAATACCACTGTGAAATCAAAATTGTACTCTCTGCTTTGGATAGAATGATGGAACTAATTATGCATCTAACTGGGTTTGCACAGACTGCATCCTGCCCAGATTTCTTCATCTCTCTCTCTCTCTCCTGCAAACACTTACTCTTAAGACCCTATGACCCCAAAGTTTTCCTCCCAAGGTGTACAAAGGGGAGAAGGGAAGGCATGATGTGGGTGGGCCTCCTTGTGTCTGTTCTGGTCCCCAAACCACAGCCTGGAGTAGGTAATTTGGACAAAATCAGTTACCTCTCCCCAAATGCAGCAGGTATGCACCTGCACCAGTTGGTGGCAAGCTGTTAAAGCAGTAGAACCACAAGCTCCTTGGATGCATAACTTCATCTTCTGAATAGGTGAAATGCCATATTTTTCGCTGCTGTAGGATTTGGCATAAACCCTGCAGAAGCACTCTGTATTTAAGCTTGAAAAATGGCTCACTAGTTTCCTTCTATCCTTACTATTCCTACTACTAATTTCTGGGATGTTATGGAATCTCTCGTCACCTGAGCTTGTACTCGGTATAAGTGGCTCCAGGTTGCTGCATTGTGTACTCCGACACCCTAGGAAATCTGAAACATGATGTGTTGGAGCTTAAAGATGTGCATTCAGTTTTTTCTTTTTAATGCATGAAAGTGGCAAATACAATATATCTTTCCATTTGAGGGCCTGTACTTAAAAAGACACCATGAGCAAATTTATGGCCAAAACTGTACACTGCTATAAACACTGATGTAATAAGAAAAGTCCTCCCGTGGGGAGAGGGGGATCAATCTTTTCCAGAAAAATCCTCCTTTATAGGACAGTAAATCCCTTCTTGCCTGTGTAGTGGTAGTGCATTTCCCTGTCTGTATCAACATACATTGCAATACACATTGTTTCCTTGCTGTCCTTCACTTCCCTGACATGGGAGTTAAGTGCTTTTAGCAACTTGCAGGATTGGGCATTTGGGAGGTCATAGAAAACATCCCCCAGTTAGTCTGCATGCAATGTTGTTAGGCCTCTGCTTGTCTGGGGTGTGAGAGACAGGAACCATATTTCTTGGATGGGCTGAATTCATGTTTTTTAAAGCAGTATAATAGCTTTATAAATTATGGACCCAGTCCTGTAAGCCTTTACTCATGTGAGTAGTCCCACTGAGTTCATTGGGATTGATTGTGTGAGGAAGGGTTTGCAGGATGAGACCTGTAATCTACATTTACATCCATATATATAATAGCCAGGAGATTAATCTTATGTGCGCTGAGATATTCACTGCCAAAGGTGGTGGTCTCCCTGAAGAATATAGTGCAATAGAGAGAGAAATCTTTTGACTTATACCACTATAGTTCTTAAATTATATAATTTTTGCAGCTCCACAGCTGCCCAACAGATGTAAATCACATTGAGGAGAGAGGACAGCAACAGGGAAAGGATAATGTTTTATTTTCCCTAGACCCTTTGTGAAAGATTTTTGATCTCCTTTATGCAAATATACCTACACTGGACTCAGTGGTGTTATTCATGATTTACACTGTCGTATGCATAGCGTTTAAGGCCAGAAGGGACCACTAGATCATCTAGTCTGACCTCCTGTAGATCGCAGGCCACCACCACTACCAGCACCCATACACTAAATCCAGCAACCAAAAATAGAACTACAGTCCACAGGAGACTAAGCTATTATAAGAATGGCCATACTGGGTCAGACCAATGGTCCATCTAGCTCAGTATCCTGTCTTCCGACAGTGACCAATGCCCAGGTGCTTCAGAGGGTATGAACAGAACAGGCAATCATCCAGTGATCCATCCCCTATCATCCACTCCCAGCTTCTGGCAGTCAGAGATGAGGGACACCCAGAGTGTGAGGTTGCATCCCTGACCATCTTGGCTAATAGCCATTGATGGACAGTTTTGGCCTTCACAACATTCCATGGCAACGAGTTCCATAGGTTGACTGTGCATTGTGTGAAGAAGTACTTCCTTTTCTTTGTTTTAAACCTGCCGCCTATTAATTTCATTGGGTGACCCCTGATTCTTGTGTTACATGAAGGAGTAAATAACACTTCCCTATTCACTTTCTCCACACCAGTCATGATTTTATAGACCTCTATCATATCCCCCCTTAGTCGTCTCTTTTCCAAGCTGAAAAGCCCCAGTCTTTTAAATCTCTCCTCATATGGAAGCTGTTCCATATCCCTATTAATGTTTGTTGCCCTTCTCTGTACTTTTTTACAATGCTAATATATCCCTGAGAGATCCCTGTGTAACAATTTGTAATCTGCTTTGGGCTTAACTATCTTGAGTAATTTTGTATCATCTGTAAGTTTTGCCATCTCACTGTTTACCACTTTTTCCAGATCATTTATGAATATGTTGAACAACACTAGTCTTAGTACAGATCTTTGGGGGACACCACTATTTACCTCTCTCCATTCTGAAAACTGACTCTTTATTCCTACCCTTTGTTTCCTGTCTTTTAACCAGTTCCTGATCCATGAGAGGACCTTCCCTCTTATTCCATGACTGCTTACTTTGCTTAAGAGCCTTTGGTGAGAGAGCTTGTCAAAGACTTTCTGAAAGTCCAAATACACTGTATCCAATGGATCACCTTTGTCCACAAGTTTGAGCCCCCTCAAAGAATTCTAATAGATTGAGGAGGTATGATTTTCCTTTACAAAAGCCATGTTGACTCTTCCCCCAACAAATCATGTTAATCTATGTGTCTGATAATTCTGTTCTTCACTATAGTTTCAGCCAATTTGGCTGGTGGTACTGATGTTAGGCTTACTGGCCTATAATTGCCAGGATCACCTTTGGAGCCTTTTTAAAATTGGTGTCACAATAGCTATCCTCCAGTCATCTGGTACAGACACTGATTAAATGGTAGGTTACATACCATAGTCAGTAACGCTGCAATTTTACATTTGAGTTCCTTCGGAACTTTTGGGTAAACACCATCTGGTCCTGGCGACTTATTACTGTTAAATTAATCAATTTATACATGTGCCACATGTAGAGAATAGGTTGGATGGAGACGTACAGTGGTGCAACATGAGAGCAGAATTGGGACTTTCGTATTTTCTTTATTGCGTAGAAAATGTAAGTTGTTGCAACTTTGTAGTTATAATGAAAAATTAACTTTTTTAGGTAAAAATGTCTTCTACATGTGACTTTGTTGTGCTCCACACTGGGCAGAAGATGCCTTTTATAGGACTGGGCACCTGGAAAAGTGAACCTGGCCAGGTAAGGCTTGCACTTGCTATAAACTAGTGCTATGATTTCAATCTGTATTTGTGCCTTATGCGCACATGAAGCACTTTGATTTGATGGTCTTTCATGAGTACTTCAGTCACACAATGTATATGTAGATTTTTAGGCCCCAATCTTTGACATATGCATGTGCTTAACTTGATGCAACTGGAACTACTTGCTTATGTGCGAAGCAGGTATGAACATGGTTGCAGAATTGGGGCATGAGGTCATAATTTGGCACTCCCTCCCGCATTTGATTAATTCACATTGATGTCAATGTACAAAAGTTGTTGCTAATTTCAATGGAACTTTGGCATGTGCTTTAAGAGTCTGCTGAACTGGGGGTTAGAGAAGAAGGGTGGTTATTGGCTGAGGTACAATGCGCAGGAGATCTGGCATCAATTCCATGTACTGCTACAGACTCCCTTTGTGAGTTTAGGCAAACCACTAACTTTCTGCCCTGAGTTCCACACCTGTGAAATGGCTAAAAAGTTTCCAGTGGTGAAAAATCCACAGCCTTTGGCAAGTTGTTCCAATAGTTAATTACCCTCACTGTTCAAAATGTGCCTTATTTCTAGTCTGAATTTGTTTAGCTTCAACTTCCAGCCATTGGATTTTGTCAGACCTTTGTCTGCTGAATTGAAGAACCCTCTGTCAGATTTCTGTCCCCCATGCATGTAAGCACTTGTAGACCGGGATGGTCAAACTGTGGCTCATAACTCTTTTACAGTTAAAGTGCTGCTCGCGGAGACCCCCAGACCCTCCACATTCTCTGCCTACCAGACTGTCGGGGCGGGGAGCTCAGGGCCTCTGCCCTACGGTGGGGTGGTGAGGCTAGGGGCTTCTGCCAGAGGCGACTGGTGCCTGCTGAGGGAGGGGGGCACAATTTAAAGGTTCACTCCCCCAACAGCTTGAGTCATGCCATCCCCCCCTCTCCCCCCCGGCACACACCCCCTCTTGCCTAGGTGGCCCCTCCCTGCAGCTCCCAGGTGTTAGCTCCTGGTGGAGAGGCAGCAGCAAACAGCTGGGAGCTGCAGGGAGGGGCCACTGCTTTAGCTCCATGGGGAGAGGCAGTGGCTCTCCCTGCAGCTCCCAGCTGTTTGCCGCCGTGATTCCAGGTTGCAGGCTCCAGCAGTGCAGGGAGATGACCTGGTGGCACCATGTGACTGAGCAGGGCCAGTAAACCCTGGCAAAAGGACACATGCCGTCACATGCCCCCCCATGCATTGCCTCTAGTTTCTGCCCAGCGGGGAGGGGGTCTCGGGGCTTCAGCCCCACAGGGCATGCCTGCTGCGGCTCAGAGCTTCAGCAGGAATGGGGCTGAAGCTCTGAGCCCAGGCAGGCACCTCCTATGGGGCTAAAGCCCTGAAACCACCCTCCCCACAGGAATCTTTATATCAATTTCTCCATTTTTTAAAACCTTTTTTGCTTCCTTATCTGCCATTTTATTGCCAGGTTTCCCACCATTTGTTGGAATCCATGCTACGGCATGTCTAAGTATACTATTTCTGTTGCCAAAAACAATATTTCCTTTATTAAAATCACTCCTGCTTTCTGAGGTGTCCCTTTAGTTGCTACTATATCTGATAATGAAGATGAAAAGAATACAGCTGTGGTAGGCCATACATCCCTTATCCATTTTAATGCTAACATTTATTCCCATCGATTCAGCTGTCATAATAGATATCCCTTTAGATTTCTTAATTCCAATCTCAGGGATCCAAAAGGCTTCTCCCATGTCTCCCTGTTCTGATAGAAGAAACAGCAGAATATATACAGCCCTCTTTCCCAGAGCAGGTCCTAGTTGGTTAGGAGAGAGGGGAGCCTTGCCCTGCCCTCTCTGTAAGGCTTCTGGTCCCAGGCTCATAGGGGAATAGTAGAACAAGTTTTCCTCAGACAGAAACTATTCCCCCAGGACTGCTTCCTCTCTCCCCATATCTGCCTCTGCCATTTTCCTAGTACATCAAAACCTTAAAAGAGTCATGCTACAGAACAGGGGTTGTCTCTCACCCCCCAAACTCCACTACCCTTAAAGGGACAGTGCACCCCTGTTACACTTATACAATATCTCTTTGTCTGAAGAGCTCAAACTGCTTTACAGCAGTCTTGTCCGGTAGCATTTTAGTCATTTTACAGACTGATAAAGTGACAGCATAGAGACTTGCTCATGGCCACATAACATCTCCATTGCAAAGCTGTGAATCAAACTCTGTTTTCCTGACTTCCTATCTTATGATCTAACCACTAGGCTCTACTCATCCCAGGACAGATATAAGACATTTAGCAAAGTACTTTGAGTGAAAATTTGGGCATCCTGATCTTGGCTGTATCTCTCTAAAGAAACTAGGATTATTTTTGGATTGTAAACTTTATCTGGTGGTGCTTTACTCAAAGTAACGCCATCCTATTAAACCTTTCAGTACGTTTCAAGTACAGATTTCTTGTGATCCCAGCTCTGATAATCTTTCTAGTCCTTTCATTCCTATTTCTCGCACGCTGTCCCTGTGCCAGCCTTCTGGTGTTTCATAGCCAAATCTTAGTTGTACAAATGAAAGTGCCGCAGCATCTCAGTAGTGAAGCTGTAATAGATACTTCTTAGCTTTTCCTGAGCTTGTTTACTATTTTTCAGTCGGGTTTTTAAATTCCTTGTTTAAAAATGCAAAAACGTGTTGCTTCTCTTACCTACACAGCCAAACGTTGGTGGAGAATTTGGTGTTTTGTGATGTTACCTTAGGAACGAGATGAAGAGATATTTGAGCAGAAGGGAGCAGAACACAGTAGCGTCTTATGAAATGACAGCAGGAATGAGATCAAAGATAAGTCTGTTCACCCAGTAGCATCTATCACTAAGAACATGAATAGCATGGATTTTAATATGAGCGCCTGGGTAGCATTAACCCTTTCCTACCTCACTCTAGTCTTTTCCTTTTGGCATACAGTTCTGAATGCTGCTGCAGGTGTCGATGAAGCCTGGATGTGTGCATATTTGATATATTTGTCCAGGATAGTATTAGAAGAGGTCTCTCTTTTCCATCACAGATGTCAGAAGGGCACACTGCACTGGCAGCCAACTGACAGTGGATGAGGCTTAGTAGGGAGACTGGATCCCAGAATGAAAGGGGTCAGCAAAATCTTGAGGCTCCTGGAGGAAAGACTTCTTTGCAAAAATGATAGCCACTTAAAATGGATTTTTTAAATTGTTTTCAACCAGCAGCATTCTGTCCCAGCAAAAGAACAGACCAACCCCCATTGAGTGGGTTCTACAGGGAAGGCATGGCCTAAGTGGGACTGAGAAGCATTGTTTCGGATGGGAGATAAGACATTGCGGGAGCCAGAGAAGGAAATATGTGCCTTGGCCACGCTGGCTTTCTGTGCAGTTTAAAACCTATCACCAGAAAGCCTGACTGGGTTTTGGAAATGGCTTCTCTAGGCTATTTGATTGTCTGTCTGACTAGTTGCATTCATCGTAACATGGTGAAGTTTTCTATAAAGCTACTGTACAATAGTCATCTTTATCACTCTAGGCTCTTATAAGTGGTATCACTCTGTCAGCAAACTGGAAATTCTAGTCACCCAAACAAGCAGTTCCTCCCAGTTAAAGTGTGTGTTAACTGTGGCAGAGGAGGGAAGGATTTGAATTAAATCCATTTATGGATAGGAGACAAATCTTTGTTTGTTGAGGTGTTCTATGTTGCCACCCCTAGTTGGAGCTCTTAGGGTACGTCTACACAGCAATTAAACACCTGCAGCTGACTGCAGGGCTCTTGCTGCAGGGCTATAAAGCTGCTGTATAGATGTTCAGGCTTAGGCTGGAGCCTGAGCTCTGGGACCCCATGAGGGAGAGGATCCCAGAGCCCAGGCTCCAGCCCTAACATGAATGTCTATGTGACGTTTTTGAAGCCTGAGCCCGAATCATCTACGGGTCTTGTATTCTGGTGAAGAGGTAACCTTAGTTTCCTCATCTGCAACAAATGAAGGAGCTTTGATGTAATAATGCAGTATGACCAGAAGCCTGCATCTGACAATCATGCGGTCTTCACAGTCAATTTCTCCTTCCATTTCCCATCTGTGAGTAAGCACGAACTCCTGGATTGCAGCAACCCTCCCCGGATACAGAGAGACTGCCATAGCTTCCTCTAGAATCTGTCATCTCCTTTCTGAGCATGGGTCCAATGGGGTGGCTGCATGGTGGTGTAATATTACAGGAAAGCATTGGACAGTCCCTTCATGATGGCTTGGAGCAGTGCAGATGCCTGGTTACCACTGTGATGGGGATCTATAAATACCTACATAGATTTCACCTTGCAGTGGGCTGAATGGAACTGGTGAATTGCAAATAAGACAATGGATCCTGTAACAAGTCTGGACTCCTGAGTTCTGTTCCCAGATCTTCCACTGACTTACTGTGCAACCTTGAGCAAATCACTTAACTGCTCTGTCTTAGCTTACCCATTGCAAAATGGGTTTAATAATATTTGCTTATCTCCCTAGTGGTATGGATTGGTTTTTGAGATCCTTGAGAATGTAAGAACGGCCATACTGGGTCAGATCAATGGTCTATCTAGCCAGTATCCTGTCTTCTGACAGTGGCCAATGACAGATGTTTCAGAGGGAATGAAAAGAACAGGTAATCATCAAGTGATCCATCTACTGTTGCCCATTACCAGCTTTTGACAAACAGAGTCTAGGGACACCATCCCTGCCTATCCTGGCTAATAGCCATTGATAGACCTATCCTCCGTGAACTTGCTAGTTCTTTTTTCAACCCTGTTATAGTCTTGGCCTTCACAACATTCTCTGGCAAAGAGTTCCAAAGGTTGTGCGTTGAGTGAAGAAATACTTCCTTTGTTTGTTTTAAACCTGCCACCTATTAATTTCATTTGGTGACCCCTAGTTCTTGTGTTATGAGGAGAAAATAACACTTCCTTGTTTACTTTCTCCACACCAGTCATGATTTTATAGACCTCTATCATATCCCCCCCCTTAGTTGTCTCTTTTCTCAAGCTGTTCCATACCCCTAATAATTTTGTTGCTTCCTGCAGCAAGGGGAGGTACCCAGAGGTGGATCTGATCTCCCCCCGAGAGTAGCTGTGCACAGGAAGAGTAAGTTCTGTCCCTCCCCAGCCTGGGGACTAGCAGCTGGAGCCCAGGGAACAGTAGGAGCCCCTGGCTGGGGGCCCCCCAGTCGTCTCCACCCCCCCCCAATAGCTAGATTTCACAGGGGAGGACTTATTTCACTATCCATGACACATTTTTCACAGTCATGAATTTGGTAGGGCCTACTTATTATCTATCCGTTTCCTAATGATTCCCAACATTCTGTTAGCTTTTTTGACTGCCGCTGCACATTGTGAATAGTTCTCTGAAAACATCCACTCAGTGACTCCAAGATCTCATTTTTGAGTGGTAACGGCTAATTTAGACCCCCATCATTTTATAGGTATAGTTGGGATTATGTTTTCCAACGTGCATTACTTCGCATTTATCAACAATGAATTGAATCTGCCATTTTGTTGTCCAGTTTTGTCCTTGGGCAAATAGCGACCTTTACTGCAACAGGCAGCCCATAGTTACAAGGTATTTGACCCTCTAAATACTCCTGTCAAACCTGTTTCTCTGGAATGCTTGTTACTCTGGCAAAATGAGAACTAATCCTGTTAACCAGTTTTTCAATCAGATTAATTTTTTAATATTTGTACAGGGCTTTGAAAATATAAAGCACTCTGTGGAGGCAGTGTGGCCTAATAGATAGACTGTTGGACTAGGACTTGTCAGAGCCAGGAATAGAGCCCAGGTCTCAGACTGGCCTACTGGATGACAGCAGGCAAGTCACTTCACCTTCCTGCACTGTAATTTCCCCACCTGCAAAATGGGGGTGCTGTTGCTTTCTTTGTTGGTAAAGCACTTTGAGACTTATAGTTGTAGAGCTGTATAACATCTAGGAATTATTAATACTACTACTAAGTACTATTCTTATTCTCAAACCTTGTTTTCAGGTTAGAAGTATCTTCTCTCTCGGATTCTTTCAATAAAGCTCTTTAGCAGATCTGGAAACCTGGTTAGGATGTTTGCCTTTGTGTGGAACAGTGACTCACGCAGTTCAAACTGTAAAACTTTAGTAGCTCTCAGGACAGGAAAGACACATGCAAATATCTTGACTAAATCTATAAGCCTTGTGAAATGACCAGTCCTGGTTTCCCAGTATTGGAAATTTAACTTGCACATGTAGGCGGGAGACGGCACCCCTGTGTTTAAGCTGTCTTGTAAAGGCATGTCCAGAGCTTTTTGTCCTTAGGCACTGCCTAAGAAATCACTTTGTCTGGGGGGGTTCATGTGCTGGTTTGGATGTGACTGCCACAGTTTCAGGGTTAACTGCATCTTGGACAACCCCTTCCTCCTGGTTCTTCCTCGAGGGCATCCACTTTTAAGGTTTCAGGCTCCCAGGTGTCACCTCTCTTAGGCAGAGACCCACATCTCTCTCCCTCTAGACCAGGGATTTAGGCTTGTAGTCCTGCACCTCGCTGTGATTTCCCCAGCAGGTCTGATCATGGTCCAGTGCCTGTGGTTAACCTTTCTCCAGGGGCTACAACAATATATAGAGAGCCCTGCACAGATACAATATTTGGATCCACATCCATTCGCAATCCACAAACATGGTCTGCAGATATCTGCAGATTTGCAGGGTTCTAAACATATATCAGTTTCCAACCAGCCTTCACAGAGCAAAACACATTTATTCTTAGGGTACAAGCATTACAGAGAAAACATATAAAAGCAATAAACGTTCCTATATGCAGGCTAAAAGCTTACCAGAGGTTACCCATCCATTTTATGGGATCCTCATAAGCCAAAGTCTTTCCAACCCTTCAGCAAGATTGGGGCCCCGTGGACAAAAGTTTGCTTATTTGCAGGATCAGAAAGTAGGCCCTGTGTCAGTTTAAACTCAGCCTCATTATATCAAAAGGGCTCTCTTTGTCTGATTCCTGAAAACCCAGTTTGAACCTATATATGAAAGTCTCCCTAGGGGTGGTACCTCTCTGGGGTTGTTTAGACTTTCATTAACTTGCCTTAATCACCCCCCCCCCCTTCCCCTGTTGTTTTTAGTTCCTGGAGGAGCTGTTGTAACCTCAGCAGATGGAGTAGTAGGACACAATCAATGGCCCACGATTATACATAAACTTAATACAATATGGTCTCCAAAGATCCTGCATGCAGTTGCAATATCTGTCAGTGGCACTTTTGCAGAGAGCTTTCAAAGTCAAGCCCTCTGTGTCCTCATTCTCCTGAACAATTACTGACACACATCTATCTTCCTGCTCTTTATCCTTCCATCTTAATAGACACCATTGCCCATGGGGACAGGGAACGGATTGGAGCTGTACTATGGAACATGTTTAAGTTCCTTCTCGGACCAGATGCTTCTGCTCCATGGCTTTCTATAATCAATAAGCCATTATTGTTCTGTTCTCTTTGGGGGTGATTGGACTGCATAAAACATTAACATGTTGAGTGATTTCATAACCCAGGCACTGTTTGTAGTAACCATTTCAACAGAAAAGTATGTGTCATAGTGAAAGTAAAGCCTATAAATCTTGTCCCTGTTGAAGAAGGAAAAACTTTTTTTTTTTTTTTGGGTCATAGTGACTAAGGGAAATTTGCTCTTCAATGCAGATATTGTTTTAACACACCAAAGAACTTCATCAAAATATCCTGCATGTAGCTTCCCCTTTCCTTTCAACAACTAAAAGAAATAAAATCTAGCAGGAGCCAATAGAGATCTACTCCATGCTTGATTTATCTTTTAAATCTATCTTGTAAACCAGAACGTTTTATTATCTTTCCTCAGTATTAATTATTCCACTGGCTTTGAAATGGAAAATGCAGGTGCTTTGATAAATTAGTTAAAAGATCATCTAGTTTCACTGTTTCTTCTTTAACTGTCTCTGTATCCTGTGGAAATTCTGTTTTTTCTCTTCTTACGAGAATACCACATGAGAATATTTTTGTTATTTGTATTATGGTAGCACTGGGAGTATGTCTACACAGCAAGAGTGCTTCCCAGTGCGCGGAGCCAGACACGGGCTAGTTCTGCTTCAACTAGGATGCTAAAAATAGCAGCGTGGCCTTGGCAGCACAGGTCAGTCACCCGAGTACTATCCTGCCTGACCCTCTGGGTATGTACTTGGGTGGCTAGTCCATTCCACCATGGCCACACTGCTCTTTTTAGCATGCCAGCTCAAGTGGAACTAGCCTGCGTCTGTTTACCTGCACTGGGAAGCACCCTCCCAGCGGCTGTGTAGACCTTTCAGGGAGCACTGAAAAGCTATCAGGACCCCATGTGCTAGACCCTATACAAATGCCTCGCAAGAGACCGTCCCTGCCATGAAAAGTTTACCATCTGCACAGACAAAGTAGCAAAATAACAATACAATGTGGGAAGAGATTAACTTCCTCTGTTTGCATGGGTGGAAGCATATCACAGCCACAAAAGCCTGTGCTAGCTCAGGATGCTAACTCTTTCCACACTGATAAAATAGACCCAGTGTTTAGGTCTGGATCATCCTAAAAGAGACTATATAACTACTGGTCAAATGGTCCCCCATGGGCAGCTAAGATAAAAGATGACTCTGTATAGGCCTTACCTTCTCTGCCCATGGACGGGCCATCATTATTTGTAGCAGTCTCTTGCTGCTTATAGAATAATGGGGTTTGAATTTTTATTTTTTCTTACCCAAAAGCAGCCTGAGAAGTCTGGAGAGTGCACTCTACTAGCTTGTCTCTAGGCTTACTAGACTCCTAAGGCATGCCCTGCAGGGGTGTGAGTGCTTCAGTGCGGAGACTTTGTTAGTGGAGTGGCTTTCATTGCGGTGGAGTAGAGGAGAACATAGGAAGTGAACAAAACCATAGGAGATCCTGGTCCGTGCATTGGAGCAGATTACATCCCAATAAAGTAACCTTACATTTCAGAAATGCAGTGTGAGGAATTTAACAAAGCCCTGTACTCTAATAATCTTGGAAGCCCTGTAAGCTAATAATTTTGGAATTTAAAACCTAACTCGTTCTCCGTGGATAGTGCTTACAGGCACTGGCTGTAAGGTGGCTGGGAATAAGCTCCTAGAGCTTCTTGGCACATAGGGAGAATATGGCAGCTGTGCCATTCCTTAAGAGTAACCTCCATCTTTGGCCAGCGAGCTCTACATGTCTGCATGGAGGATCAGTGCTTTCCTAACAGTGCTTGCCTTGCATAGTCCTTGTACTCAGATGAACACAAGGGCTGCAGAAGGCTCCTTGAGTACTTCTCAACTTGTCCTGCTCTTGCATCGAGGCACATCTAGTTCTTTTAAAAAAAAAAAAAATGCTCATTATGGATCTACAATAGCTTTTTCTTCAAAATAAACCAGACCTTCCCTTCCCATTGGTTATGCTGATTTAATCTGTATTTGTTTGTGATTACAGGTGAAGGAGGCAGTGAAGTATGCTCTCGGTGCAGGTTATCGTCACGTTGACTGTGCTACAGTTTACAGCAATGAAGCAGAGATAGGTGAAGCCTTCCAGGAGAGCGTCGGGCCAGATAAGGTGAAAAAGGAACAGTGAATGTAAACTGGATTGTAAATTGCAGCTCTACCCTGAAAAGTGACTCTGTAAAAATGGCATTGCAAAGTTCTGCATATTAATGTATCCTAGTTATTTCTAGGTTAGATAGAATTTTCTCTCCCAGATCTATGCTGGTTTTTCAGGCCAGACTTTAGTAAAATCTTTTCTCACTACAACAGATGATTGCTCAGAATGCAAACCGGGAACCTGAAGAGTAAGAAGGAGTCTTTTTTGCTCTGCAGTTGCTTTTCAGGGACCCCCTTTAAGGTGTCCCAATTTGGGCACCCAAAAATAAACATGCCCAAAATCACTAGTTACTTTTGAAAATCTTGGTCATAGTTTTAAAAGTCACTTGAGCTCGTCAGCCTAGATGCAACACAACATGGTGTGCTCAGTGGTGTGAAAAATCCACACCACTGAGCAACATAGTGTAAGCTGACCCACCTAACCCCCTGCTGTAGACCGTGCTAGATCAAGTCGATCTAGCTACTGTCTCTCAGGGAGGTATATTACCTACGCCAATGGGAGAGTCCCTCCCATTTCAAGTGTAGACAAGCCCGGAGTCCAGGGGTGAAAGTAAGTTAAAGGACTTACTGGTATGCGGGAGTCCTGAGCAGGGGCGTGGCCTCAACCAGAAGAGATGGTCGGCTCCAGGCACCAGCTGACCAAGCATGTGCTTGGGGCGGCACCTTGAGGCGGGGCGGCGCTCGGGTTTTTATTTATTTATTGGTTCGTCGGGGCAGCACTGGAAGCGGGTTTTTTTGTTGGCGCGGCGCTCGGGAGGTGCGGGGGCTGGCGCTCGGAGGGGGCAGGGCTTCGGGTGGCGTGGCGCTCGGAGGAGTGCGGGGGCTGGCGCGGCGTTTGGAGGGGGGCGGGGGCTTGGCGCGGTGCGGCACTCGGAGGGGGGGGCGGGGGGGGGCGCGGCGCTCGGGGGGGGGGTACGGAGGGGCGGCGCTCTTCTTTTTTGCCTGGGGCGGCAAAAAAGTTAGAGCGGGCCCTGCTTTTAAATCACCCCCGGAGCTACCAGCTGTAGAGGCGGCTGGAAGTCCCGGGACCCAGGGGCAATTTAAAGGGCCCGGGGCTCTGGCTACCGCAGCGGAGCTCCGGGCCCTTTAAATCGCTGACGGAACCCTGTCGCTACAACCCCGGGGCTCCTGCAGCCAGGATCGGGCGGCGGTTTAAAGGGCCTGGGGCTCCGGCAGTGGGGAGCCCCTGGCCCTTTAAATCGCCGCCCGAGCCTGGCTGCCGGAGTCCCAGGGTTGTGGTGGCAAGGGCTCCTGTGGGGATTTAAAGGGCCAGGGGCTCCGGTCGCTGCGGGGAGCCCTGGGCCCTTTAAAGCGCCGCCTGAGCCCCTCTGCCGGAGCCCCGGGGCAGCGGCGGCAAGGGCTGGGGCTCCCCGCAGTGGCAGGAGCCCCGGAACCTTTAAATCACTGCTGGAGCCCTGCCACCACAACCCCGGGACTCTGGCAGCAGGGCTCCCGAGGCGATTTAAAGGGCCCTGGGCTCCAGCTGCTGCGGGGACCAGCCTGGGGAAGACGGTCCGGTCCGGCACCATACCGGACCGGACCGGCTTACTTTCACCTCTGCCTGAGTCTTAAACTCAGCACCTCACTTCTGGAGCCAAAAGGAGCTGGGGAGGGCCTATAAAAAAAGTGTGCTCAGCCTGTATGGAGGAAGGAGCTCCTCCATGCTTTTTTGGGCAACCTCTCTGAAGCATTAATTTAAGTGTTTTCAGTCCACTTCAGCTGTCCTCTCCAACTTTTCTCCCCCAGCTTGCACCATCCCTCCTGGAGCAAGATAGGCAGGAATAACCAATACAGGGAAGGATAGGACCTTCTACAAGCCAGACTGCATCCGATACTTTTTAAAATGCCAGAGTGGTTTATAACGAGCACTTTAACAAAATATATATATATATATTTTTTTTTTGGATTTTTCTCTGAACACCATAGGTCAAGCACAAAAATAACAGTGAAATCGATATGGAAAAAACAAACTAAGAAAATTATAGTTATTGCTCCTATGTATTCGTTTCCTATTCAGAGACTCTAGTGGAATCCTGGTTCCGTTGAAGTCAATGGCAAAACTTCCACTGACTTCAGTGAGGCCAGGATTTCACCCTTTGTATACAGTATGTAACATACACATTTTCTATTTATTTATAAACATCAAGCTGCTTAACCTTATAACTGTTTCATATGCTGGGCTTTAAGCAGCTGGGCAGAGTACTTGAAACACATTTATTGCACTTGCCAAAAGTCCAAGTAGGAAGATTTATGGGGTTATTTTTATTTTTGTTGTTGTTTCCATGAGTAGCACTCTTGGTAAATAATATGTCATGAGCTCAGCAAGTTACAGAAGCTAGTTGGGTCTGTCTCATGGGCATGATTCATAAAACAAAAATATAAATAAATAACAATTTACATTTGCGTAAATGGAATAGTCTATCCGCTTTGGCCATGTGTAGTTCAGTAATGGCTAATCAGATCAATTTGCGTGTGGGAATAATTTTTGTTGAGAAGAGTTTAGAGGACAGTATTTAGATTAGTGATGGGAGAACTTAGAGAAATTTTTGTGGTTTTGCAAAACTTCCATTAAGTTTCAAAAAGTATCTGGAGATGGGAGGGGAGGCTGTGAGATATTTTAGAACTTTACTTTTCAATATAAAAACCCATTTCTCTTTCTATTCTGCATCCCATGCATTTCTAAAAAATCTCATTCATAGGTTTCTAAATTACTCCCTTCTTTATTTTAATTACACTCTGGTGGTGGTTTGTCTTAGGAGTTGGCTAAGGAGTTACTGGCCATTCCTCTTCTGACTAGTGCCTTTGACTGTAGTCAGATACGCCTTTGATGTGAACCTGTGCCAATATGTTTTTTTTTCCCCCTCTGTCTCTAAAAGCCTGTTAAGAGGGAGGAGCTATTTGTGACATCGAAACTATGGAATACCAAGCACCACCCAGAAGATGTGGAGCCAGCCTTAAAGAAATCTCTGAAAGATCTGAAACTGGATTACCTGGATCTGTATCTCATGCACTGGCCACATGCCTTCGAGTGAGTTCTGCATGGGAGGAGAGCAGGAAGTATAAAAGTAGTGCAGACCATCTGTTTATAAATGTTACTGTGCAGCTATGAATTTCTTGCCACAGATATTGCCAGCAAGGTATTTCCTGACGTTGTTAGTACGGTGAGCTTGAAATGTCTAGTCTGGGCCCCCACTGCTGTCCCTCCAAACATGTATATGGATTTTGCCTAAGGACAAATCCATAAGAAAGAATGTTTCTAGTTCATCCCAGTTCTTTGCATTTGAAATGAGTTTTAGCATTAGTAAAATCTGGAAACCGTCTACAAGGAAGATGGATATCTCCTCCTGATAATTGTTCTCATTAGTTTGCAATTATAAAGCTATAAATAATGGATTTAAACTTGAAATTAAGTCTTATCTGATTTTTAAACTGCACTAAATGTTTATTAATAATGAGAGCAATTAGGGAGCAGAACCAGTTTTCAGAGAGACAGTGGAATCCTCATGATTACTAGATATGTACTCTCACAGTTCCCGAGATAACTGCACCTCTGATCCTTGCATTGCCTCTAGGAGGGCACTCCCACTTAAGTCTCAGGCCTCACCTTTTTCGGGATGACTCCTAGACAGGGGATTTGCAATTCCTCCTGCAATTCCCTGTGATCACCTTAGCAGATCTGACTGCAGTTCAGCACCAGCAATCCTGTTCTTTCAGGGGCAGTGCCATGGTTAACCAGTGATCAGCCAGCCTTCATAAAGCAAAGTATTATTTATTTAGAACAAAAGCATTACAGAGAAAACATGTTAAAAACAGTAAATGCAGGTTTTGGTTTACCAGACAGATCTTCCACATGGAGATCATGATAGGAACAAAGTACTTCAAAGTCTTCCCACAGGGCCTGTCCCTTTTGGTCACAGTGTCATGTCAGTTCTTGGATTGAGTGAGGGTGACACCCCTCACCCCACCATTCCCCCCGCCCCCAATGTCAGGCTGGTAACTTTATACAGTCACAATTCTTTGTTAGCTGTCCTTAACCAGCTCAAACTAGTATATGAAATTTGCAGGGGGTGGTGAGGGCGGGGGAATTCTCCCCCGGGAGATAATTAATACAAATTCCTAGATGCTGTCTAGGAATTTGTATTAATTATCTCCCAGTGATTGTAGTTATTGCAGGAAATTCCTGTAACTCCCCTATGGAGCTAAACAAATTCTTGGCCCATACAGATTACATATAATATTTATAAAGTTGGTCTAGTAGCCTTTGAATATTCCATGTGTCCATAATATCTGTCACACCTCCCAAATCACAGCACTAGGTGGCCTTGGGATCTGAGTGAGTTAGCTAGAAGTGTCTTAACTAGGTGTAACAGGATTAATGAAACACATCCCTGCTGGTGTAAACTGGTGTAGTTACATTGACTTAAATGGAGTTATGTCAGTTTACACCAGCTGAGAATCTGACCTGCTATGAAGGTAAGATCTGTTAGTGTGGAATAGTCTCCCAGGGGAATGGTGAAGTCCCATCAGGCTTAAGCTTGGGCTTGAGTCATTTAATACTGGACTGGGTAAAACACTTAAGTATACACTGTAGGGGCCAATCCTATAGCTGTAGAAGGATGGACTAAATGTGACCTGCTATTACTTAAGTGTGAGCCTCTTCAGATCAATTACACAGGAGATCCTCTCAACAGGCCAGCTCTCTATCAGATTCAGAGGAACTCAAATTCTTGGCTCCTGGGAGCTCTCAAAGAGGCATTTCCATTTTTTAGATGTGACCCGAACTGGACAATGAGTACCACATTGTGAGTGATACAAGAAAAGACTGTTCAGCACTAAGTATATCCCTTTAGGTAACTTAGTGAGGCAATGCATTAAAGGTTCTAGTCTCTGAATGATCAGATGTAAAACAAAACCTGCGGTATTGGGAAGTTGAGCTGAAGGGTTGTACTTAAATGGGAACTGATACTTTCAGTTAGAACCACAGTGTCCATGGGTCTTGAGGACGAATGCTCTCACCCCAATACACAAAAAGCTAGAAGTGAAACCATGTTTCCGGAGCATTTCTGTTGACATGTGATGCTGTTTTCCCCCTACAGCATCTCATAAGACTGTATTCTAAATTATATTTGGTGCTCAGTCTACCCACTCACTGAGCAAGAACCCTCCCACTCAGTCTGATGCCCCTGATCCCTCACTCCCAACCCCTGCCATTTTTGCAATCCCAACATTTTCCTTTCAACTGGGGGAGTATAGGAAATGTGTGTCTCCGAAGACTGAGGCAGCAGTGCAGCTGGTCAGAGATGCTCCTTAAATAGCTTGGTCAGGCCCCGTCCCATCTTGCGTTCTGCAGAATCCAGTTGTATCCCTCCCACAATGCACTGTTGTGCCACCAGGCCAGCCGGATTCGGTGTGTGTTATATGTGTTGCTATGGCTAATTGGAAACACTCCTAACCCAGGAGCAGGAAGGTGTGATCTATTTTTTTTTTAAGACATATTCCCACTGGGAGCTGAGCTCATATCCACTGCTGACATTGCAGTACTGTGCCAGGGAAAGGGAATATTGGACTATTTCAAGCGCCCTCTTCTGGATGAATGTAAAACCAAAGTCCCTTCGGTAGCAGGTTGGCTCCAGATGGAAGTTTAAAATTCCTGTAGGAATCTTCAAAAACTATGAAGGGATTACCTTTGTCCTGGCAAACGTTCTCTTTTTCAATCCAATATTTTCTAAGGTCAGAGTCTGTGGATGAACTGTTGCTTGAG
This sequence comes from Terrapene triunguis, assembly GCF_002925995.2. Lineage (NCBI taxonomy): Eukaryota > Metazoa > Chordata > Testudines > Emydidae > Terrapene > Terrapene triunguis. The sequence goes on along the minus strand of NW_020664461.1, from coordinate 3,070,748 downwards.
TGTATAATGACGGCCATGTTCTCATATAGTCACTGCATTATAGGTAGATAGCTTTGAGTACTCTACAGTAAGTTACCTTGACTAAGAAAGACACCGTATACCAACCAGTTTTCCATATGGTAAATAAGCATATTGGACTCTAAAGGAGATGTAGGTTTATCTCACACAGCGCCTTGTAAAGCATGTATTGGACTTTTACAAGTATTTTAAAGAATATTTCTTTTACTGGACATTTACTGTAATAAAAATCTCTGTGCACTGTGTTTATACTGTGTTTTTGCAATGTTGTAGACGAGGAGATACTCTTTTCCCAAAGAACCCTGATGGCATGATGCGTTTTGATTACATTGACTACAAGGAAACTTGGAAGGCGATGGAGAAGCTGGTGGAGAAAGGTCTGGTGAAGGCCATTGGACTGTCCAACTTCAACAGTCGTCAGATTGATGACATCCTCAGCATGGCTGCTATCAAACCAGCTGTACTACAGGTGAGACAAGTGCAGGCAAGTGGGAACGGACCTCTGTGTGAAAGGGCAAAGTCTGTGCAGGAAAGGTACATTAGTGTCTACTCTTCTTTATGCAGATCCTATCCATATGAGGAGTGAGCTCATATGACCACTATTTGTTGAGCACAAATAATGTGCATGGTGATGTATGACCATAGGAGCAGAGTTAGCCCTGCACTGGAGCAGGCACCAGCGCAGGGACAGGCATGGGCTCCCACCCTATTTATGTGTTTGCGTGAATGGGTTTCACCCTGCGTGCAGACTAGTGCAGCTCTGAGGGCTGCCCTCACTTGTGTAGTCCCCATGAAGCTTTGCAGGAGTGTGGGGGGGCAGGGGGGGGCGGCCTGGGGCAGCAAAAAAGCCAGAGCCGGCCCTGGCGGTTATGTTCATTTAACAGCAGCTGGGGAATCAGCAATTTTCTGATTGTGATCACTCTGTAACAAATAGCCATCGCCTTCACAATTCAAGGGATAGATACAATCCTGCAGGTGCTATCTAAGAGATGGGAATGAAGCCATGGAATGGCAATCTTACCTACTCCTGGTAGGGTGTGTGGGCAAGTCAACATTGCCTCAGAATCAATGCTACTGAAGGCAGCTGATCTTAAAAAATGGGGAAATTATTCTAAAAATCTGTTTACAACACTGACCCAACATGGATTAAGCTGACCAGCTGCATTCCGTTATACTGAGTGCTGTGTAAACAGGCTTGCTCAATAAATGCATTTTAGGGCATGATGGGAGTTCTTAGTGGATTGAGTAGTTTCTCAGGCTAAGGCAAGAAGTTTGCCATTCAGCTAAAAAGTATTTCCAATTGGTCAAATCCTCTGTTACATGTTGTACCAGGATACAGGTTGTGGGGACGCTGAGTCTGTCTGAATTCAAGTTCACATCTTGCACAGAGAGTTCTAGTATCTTCATACAAGGTAGGTGAGGGTAACTTGTAGAAATCCCCGCCCACAGCTACCTCCCCTTAGTTAGCTATGCAGCCTAATTCCTTTGCCAAGGTGACTTCTCATTCCTGCTAGTAGTAAACTATTATATCATGGGAATCCCAACAACCGAAACAGACTTCAGTCCTCCTTTTGTTCTGTTGTTGTGCACATAGACTCCTGTTTTGTTGTTGGCTCTTTTTATTGAGGTTTGCTCACTGTGTGTTGCTCTAACAGGTGGAGTGTCATCCCTACCTTGCTCAGAATGAGCTAATAGCTCATTGTAATAAACGAGGGCTGGTAGTAACGGCATACAGTCCCCTTGGCTCTCCTGATCGAATGTGGAAGCACCCCGATGAACCAGTACTTCTAGAAGAATCTGGGATAAAAAAACTGGCAGAAAAATATGGCAAATCACCTGCTCAAATCCTCCTCAGGTACTGAACAGTCTGAGAAAGGGTGGTGTTCAGCACTGGCCCTATTGACGCAAGTGGCACACAGTTAAAGGGGTTCTGACTGAGACAGTATTTTTATTGTCAATAGAATATTATAGCCATGAAGAGCCCTAAAACATAATTTCCTACTAGTTCATCTCTCTTCCACTTGGAAAACCATTATTTTCTCCTCTATTTCTGCTGCAGCACAAGCCAGCCTAGGGTTTTGATTCTATACAGTGCTGAGGACTTTGTAAGAGTCATGGTAGTTGTCAATGGGAGGCAAGGGGCCTCCGCAACATCTAGGACAGAAGTGGGCAAACTATGGCCCGTGGGACGCTCCTGCCCGGCCCCTGAGCTCCTTTGTCATACCCATCTTCAGTCACAACAGCACAAATGTGGAGTTGGAGTTGGTTAGTCAGCTAGTAGAAGGTGGATGAGAGGAAGAATGATATTCTGCTCAAGGGACTAGAGAGAACAGGAGTCTCTTCCTGGTTTACCTTATGCAAGTTAGTGGGGCCAAAATTTTCTAAAGGGTTTTGCAGTCCAGCTTGAGACATCTTGAGCTTGTTTTTTCAAAACTGATCAGCTGCAGCCCTCAATGAAGTAGTCTAGTGACCATTCTGTCCTGCTCAAGATTGGTGTTGTCCGGTTCTAAGGTAAACCCATGTCCAGCTCACCTCTCAGCCATCAAGTGCCCAGAAAGGGGTTCAAGGTGCAGGGAGTAAATATATGTAAAATGCATACACTACCAAGTGAAAGAGGGAACTGTTTGCTTGGAACAGATGTTTCTGGGGGTTTTTTTGTTTGTTTGTTCCTCCCCCCCCCTCCCCTCCCTTGGGTTGCATGTGTAGAAGTTGAGGTTTTTCTTCCTTCCCTGTGTAATAGGTGGCAAGTGCAGCGTAAAGTGGTGACCATTCCCAAGAGCGTCACTCCGGCCCGCATTCTGCAAAATCTCCAGGTAAGAGCTCTTCCCCAAAAAGGAGCACTTTTATTAGCAATGTAAATACTTAAGAAATGTCTGTCCTTAGGGGGGAAAAATATGTTAGTAACTGCACAACACAAAAAACAAGGTGCTCATCCCAAGACTCATTACCAACTCTCCGGTTACATACAGGTGTGTTCACGCAGACGGGCGGAAAGAATTTTTGGAAAAGAAACTCATTTAAGTTTCGAGTGACAGAAGGGTTCGATCACCCACTCCTTGTCTTGAAATGAAAATCCCTTGTCTTTCTTAACTTAGCACTGGAGTTTGCCCTTATCTTAGATAAGTAAACAGTAATTGGTCTTAAAATGGTATTGGCAAAACAGTTTTTGGAAAGAACTGCCACTCTTTTTTATTATTCCCATTCAATGACTGGGGTGTCTGCCGTCAGCTGCTGTTCTAATTCTACTCGTTAGCAGGAATAGGATTAGTGACGGTAGAATTTTAAAGAAACTCCTGCCTGAGCTACAGTTGAGCCAATTCACTTCACTTTAGAAGTCACTGGAAACCAGAGTTTTAAAGTTACTTTGAGGTAAGTCTGTCTGGGTCAGATCTTTAGATCTTTACTCAGCCCTTACTCAGGCAAAATTTCTTGGGAGTTTGACTGGATAAGATTAAAAGCTTGGGCGTAATTCTGCAACTCTTACTTGTATTAAGCCAAATTCTGCCATCCGTTACAGTGGTATGAATCTTGAGTAATACCATTGAGTTTAATGTTATGACGCTGATGTAGACACAGAGTAACTGAGAACAGAATTTGGCCCATTGATTAGCACTTATTCACAGGAACAGTCCCACTGATTTCTATGGGACTGCACCTGTGACAGAGGGCTATTCAGTGTGAGCAAGAGCTGTAGTATCAGGCCCTGAGTAAAGACCTCCAGATTTAGCCAGCCCTGTATCTCATTTTTTGTCAAATTGCTTCAACCCCTGTTAATGAACAAATGTAAAAAAGACAGGACCAATCCTGACTCAGTTCTTAGTCTGAGTTTTGCTTGAGTACAAACTAAGTAGAAACTTCAGGATTTGGCCTGTTTAGAGAGATTTTCCCTTAATCTCTAATTTTCAGTGCTTCCCAGTGGAAAATGAAATCTCTGCATCAGGAGGCTGTCAAGACTACAGCTTCCAGTATGATAGTTAATTCTTTTGTAATACTGTTTCAAACACCGTGTTTAATCATTTACTCTTTTTAAATTTAAATACAGTTATTAGAATTTCTAATATTACACTGAGTTTTTCCTTTAAAGTCCAGACAAAAGCATTCTGTAGTTACATTTTAAATTATTCCGGTCTATTGTTCCTGTGTGTGTGTGTGTGTGTGTGTGTGTGTGTGTGTGTATTGGTTCTGTTGCAGGGCCCCAGGTCGATTCTTCTAGATGTTACTATTTCATTCTGTGTGTTGGTATACTGAGGCATGCAGGTGCAAGCCTCCCTTATCTTCAAGCCACCCCCCTCGTTTGTCGGGTCTCTGAAGGAGCTCAGGTCAGAGGGAGGTGGGCTGTAATTGTTACAAAGGGAACAAGACAGGGTGGCAAGGTTCGGGGGCTATGGAGACTGGCAACCACAGTCCAAGAATAAAGCTTTAATTTGTTTTGTTTTAGGTGTTTGACTTTAATCTCACAGGAGAAGAGATGGATCACATTGGAAGCCTGAATAAAAACTGGCGATACATTGTGCCAATGGTTACAGTAAGTTTCTCTGGCTGGGTCCAGGGGAGAAAGTGTGCGTGCGTGTGTGTGTGTTTTTTGTCTCTGTGCTCTTCCTTTCATCATCCCCTGCCAGAGCTATCAGTGGACAAAACATTGCATCTTATTAGGGTAATGAAGCTGGAGATAAACGTTTCATAAAAGCTTGGTGAGGGAATTGTAGAGGAGGCACGTGAGGGTACTGGACGGCTAGGTTAGTGGCTGTGTTGATATATTAAAGCACCTTTAGCTTGTCTCAGTATGCTCGAAGCCCAGGCACAGCCAGCCGGCTTGAAAAGTGCGGAAGGGCCAAAAGGAAGAGGATGCTGCTCTCTACAACTAATGCCCAGAGAGGGATTATTGAAGAAATGCTCCCTGCTTCCCGGCCCTCCCTTCTTCTCACCGTTCCCTCCTTTTCCCCTGTTGCTGACACCAGGGATTCTCCTTTGCTCTTCATCTCTAACCCTTTTACTGCCCCTTCGACTGGATAGCCTCCTGTCTTCTGACCTTCTCTCATTCCTCCTGAGCCTCTCTTCTCCTCTCAAAATACAAGGACTTACCTACCAGCTTGCCTGGACAGATTGCTGTTTGTAGGTGCAGATGCAGGGTTTGCAGGCACACCTGTTGCTGACCAAGGTCCTTTCTAGTTTTGATATTCATGCTGCTAACAGAACTGTGGACTAATCAATCACAAAATATGCTAAGAATATGTACCTGGTAGCTGAAATAATTCAGGTGCCTTTGTTGTATGGAAGAAACTATCAGCATCCTGGTGATTCACTCAGCAGATAATGAGACAAAAGAGGGTAGTTCAAAGTGCTAGCTCATCCAGCTAGGACGAGGCTAAATGCTGTGCAGCTGGGCTTCAAAGATGCAAAATGAAACAGGAAAAAATGAGATGGGAAGTATTTTAAATAGGAATCTATTGCCACGTCTGAGTGGGACCCTCTGTCCACCCTTTTTTATGGTTTTAAGAAGTGTTTCATGATCTCCAAATACCATTTATTTAAAAATAAACTACCTTTTAAAAGCTCATGTATCTAATCTAGATTATCTAGGTTTTTTAGCATGGCATCTGAGCACTTAAAAATCACATTCGATAAGACATGCATTTTTCTTGCTTTACCACATTAGCATGAAACCACAGCGACTAATAGGCTATACGGATTAAGGACAAGATTACAAAAAAAATCTAAAGTTCAACTCTTAAATCCATATGTAGGTGGCTAAATAAGTGGTCTGATTTCCCCCCCCCCCCCCCAAAAAAAAGGTTGTATCGGCACCTGTTGCGGGGGGAAGGAGGGTGTGTGTAGTCATAACTGGATACCAGTGTCAAGTCAATACTTCCCTAAAAAAATCAATGACAAAAGTACACATTTAGGCAGAGCTGTAGATGACCACAAAGCAGGAAGGCATCATTGACAGCTCTCTAGTGTGCATGGTGATCTATTTTATTGAATAAGTAGCTAGCTATTGTTGGTTTGGTGCATATTTGATTTTTATTTCAAGGTTTCTGTGGAAAGGGCATTTGGTAACTACCACTCTTTAACCCTCCTCTAAATACCAATACAAGGCAGATGCTCCCCTGCAAAAACCCCTTGAGAGCCAGAAACTGGGTGGCGAATATTTCCACCAGTTGTTTTTTGTTCAGCCAGATAGTTGTACAGTACAAAGAAATAGAATGGAACGGAACCCGGCTCCTAAGGCGAGATGTGCACTGCTAACAAGCATACTTACCTGCAAGAAGTGCTGTCTTACACAGAGCAGCTTTGAGAAATGGGGGAGCACGGAGGGAAGGGAAGAGATGAGTGGAGAATGTGAATTTCTGGAAGGTGTGGAAGAGTTGTTGACTTTCATGTCTAAGGAGGATCACTTTTGAGATAGGAAAAAAAAAAAAAAAAAGAAAGCACAAAGATCCCAAGATTGCTTTGTCCATGGAGAGTTTGGAGGATCTGACTCAGCAGTTGGTCAAACTTTTATGTATTGATAATACACTTTTCTATCTGAAGATTAATCACGTGTAAAATTCTTAACGTGTTTCCATGCGCTGATTAGTCCTCTGCTTTTTAATCACTGTTTCCAGTGCCCCCTAGTGGCCTGGGTGAAGAACAAAATGTACCACACACTGTAAATAATTCATTGGGGATCCAAGCTGTTGGTTTCAAAAGAGTAGGTGGAAAATTTACTAGTAGATATGTTTAAAAATCCCTGAGATGTTTTTTCATGCAGCAATCCTAATCTATCTCTCTCTAACATCAGCAGCGTATGACTGGTAGTCAGCGTCACAGAAGGAAGCGTTAGCTGACTGGCAGGAGCTTGGCACCTTGAAAAGTGCATCTCCTCCATATGGAAGCTTTTTGGTGCCATGCTTAAATGCCACCCCCTCAAAAGTCTATGTTCAATTAGAGGACATGGGTGAAATCCTGCTCCCAATGAAGCCAAATGGGAGTTTTGCCAAGACTTCAGTGGAACCAGGATTTCCAACTATATGTTTAATGGCTAGGAGTCAGGACTATCATTATCATTAACCAACCCTGCCACTGCCTCATCGTGTGACTTTGAGCAAGTTACTTAACTTCTCTGCCTCAATGTATTCATCTGTCAAACTGGCATAACCACACTTTTCTCTATGGTATCTCACAGGAGTGTTGAGAGTTAGACCAATGATTAATAATTTAAGTGCTTTGCAAAATACACACATTATAGCAATTATTAGATAAATTTTGCAAATAAGGAGCCCTAATTGTTCTTAATCCAATTCCTCAAGCCCTAGCCACTGAAAGTTATATTTGTTGCAGGCTACAGAGAATTCTCTTGGAAAAAGATTTTCTAGTAATACTATGCCTTGGGGAGAAGGGGGAGCAGTGATTGTTAAAGATATCCTTACTAAGGACTGGGATGTAAGGGAAACTAGATTCTGCATGGTTCAGTTTTTAATTTCAAGCAAGAACTGGATTTTCATCTTTCTGACTCAGATTGTCTTTTTATTTCACAGGTGAATGGAAAACTAGTAGCAAGAGATGCTGGACACCCCCTTTATCCTTTCAATGTCCCCTATTAACTACAGTAAATTGGGTGTTAGAATAGGACTCTGTGCACTCGTTCCCAAAGTAAAAAGAACAGGAGTACTTGTGGCACCTTAGAGACTCAAATAAATTTGTTAGTCTCTAAGGGGCCACAAGTACTCCTGTTCTTTTTTGCGGATACAAACTAACACGGCTGCTACTCTGAAACCTGTTCCTAACGTAGTTGTTGCCATTGTTTATCAAAAATCTTTCCAAATAAAATCTGATGTTCTAAATATTAGGTTTCTGTGGGTTTTCTTGTAGCATAGTATATTATGTATAATGCATCCTCTTCCTCCAGATGATGTAATACCTACATCAGCGCTCATGAGGATGCTTATAATACACTGCATGCTCGCTGCTATGAGGAAATGTATGATGTCCATGGGGGCAGGCGAGGGAATCTATATCATGAAAGATGTACGGACTCTGAAAATATAAAACTAGGATAATACACTAGTTTTGAATTGGGATATGTGCATAAAATAATTCTGAAGTCTTTCACAAGTGTGTGGATTAAAACTGAAATAACAGGGAGTTTAGTTCATATCATTCTCTTATTTCTTTGGAGCTATACCGGGGTCTGTAAGATTACTCTTCCTTCCCTAGCTCTATTTGCCTGTTATGGAAAAATAAATGTACAGCATGGCTCTAGTTCATCCCCATTCCTACTTGACGCTCAGTTTCAAATCTAACAAAAGTTCTGGTTGTCCTGTCCTGAAAGATTCCCACCTGGGCAGCGTCTGAAGGAACTTTTCTGGAAGCTTTGCCCTATCTTTTCACCTAATCCAGACACAGCAGCAGCTATCCAATTCAGATTTTGGGAGGATACTGGATTAGTTCCTAATGATACCACAGGTGCAGCTAGGGCCTGTTACAAGATCCCTTCCAACTTCTTTACTGAGTCGCCAGCATGGTCTAATCTAGAAGCTGCTGGACTGGGAGTCAGAAGAGTTAGGTTCTATTCCTGGCTCTGCTATTGTCCTCTAGCACGACCTTGGGTAAGTCGCTTCCTCTCTAGACCTTGTTTTTTGTTCCTCCTCCCCCCCTTTCCCCGCCGTGCCTGTTAGCTCTTCAGGGTAGGAACTATCTATCTTACATGCTTGTAAAATGCTTAGCATGATGGGACCTGAAACAAATCCACACACCCCCCCCCGAGCACCCACTCCTGCCAAAACATAGTATGGTCACCACTCTATCTAGTTTGATTTCTTCCCCTCTGGTCCACCAGTGCTGATACTGAGCCTTAGGTCCTGTTTGATGCTTTTTCTTCAGGTCCCCTTATTATTCACAATAAACCAAGGAGGCTCTGCTGCCTCCTTTAGGCTTTACATGGTATATAGCACATAATTCCTCTTCAGGCCAGGGTTCACAATATCGATAGTTATTCAGTTCTGCTCCACTCCTGAGAGATGAGATACAGGCTTCACAGTGTCTCTAACAAATAATTCCCCTTCCCATCAGGGATCAGGTTTCTATTATTCTCCCTTCTGTCATTCAGTCCAGGGACCCCTGCAAGAATTCACAGGCCTCCTTTAATCCCTGTGCTAGCACTACTGAATGCTTCTGCTCAAGCCTCCCTAGTCCCCGGAAGGGCCTGCAGAACTTTCCACCCTTGCAGCTTTGCCCTGAAACTGAACAGGGCTCTTACTTTTTAAGACTGTCCCTGGAAGTCTACTTCCTTCTTCAGATGTTTCATTTTGGGCTGATTATCCTATTTCTCCCTTCCTAGCTCCCCAGCCTGATTTGTCTCCTCCCTCCAGCTGCTATCCTACTAACCAGGCCAAGCTATCCCTTGTTCAGTCATAGAACTGAGAACTACTTCCTTAAAAGGGCTCAGTCGCTATAGACAGGACTAACAATACATTATTTAGTTTTTGTTCCTTATTATTTGTATGGAGCAGCATGGTCTTACGAAGTAAGCATGGGACTTGCATGCAGTAATCCTTTACTCTCTAATACCATCTGACACTGATTCATTCTATAGCCACGGTGCAGTCATTTAACTTCTCTATTTAGTTTCGCCACCTGCAAAATGGAGTTAATTTACAATGCTGGAGACAGGGCATTATAAAGGGACATGTTGGCCTGGATTGTCAAACTTAAAACAAAGGGCTGTCTTAAATGTTTGAGCTTGCCACTTGGACACTGTCATTAGCTGTAAGGAAAAAAATAATTTAACTGCTAGTAGGTAAAAAGTAATTCATTTCTTTTTCCATAGTACTAGACAAAGAAAACGAGAAGTGAAAGTGTGATTCTGTGTATAAAAATGGTAAAAAGATAACGCTGGGTTTAACAAATTTTGGCGTCACACCAATTCATAGATTTTTAGGCCAGAAGGGACCATTATGATCATGTAGTCTGACCTTCTGCATAAGAGAGGCCATTAAAGTTTCATCCAATGATTCCTGCATTGAACCTAACAGTTTGTGGCTGAACTGGAACATATCTCTTAGAAAGACATCCAATCTTCATTTGAACTGTAAAGGATGGAGAGTTTTCACTATTCCACAGTACGTAAATTATAGTGCTTTCCTGCATTAATGTAATTGCTAAGAAACCAGACATTGTCTTTAGCAAACAATTGTACAAGTTGAAGATGAAGCCATACTATTCCTGTTCTGTGTTGTCTTGACTTCAAGAACCTCTGTTTTAATTACTGTTCTAGGTTAATCAAACATGGATAACTATTACAATGTGTTCTTATTGTTGATTGGTAAAGTACTAGTTTCTTTTATCGATTCTTCTCTTTGCAGATATTATAGTTGAAAGTACTATGTATACTATTCTTTAAACACTAACATCTTTCCAAGGAAAATTATTTAATCTACATGTATTCTTTCCCCTTTTTTGGTAATTGTATGCTCATAAAGAATTAGTTTAGTGTTTATGGCTTGACCTAGATGTAGAAAATTGCAAATACCAGAAACCTAATTAAAGCATTTTAAAAAAGCTATTATTACCCCAACCAGTACCAGGTACTTTAGTGGAAAATGCAAGGAACACCATATTAGATAACTAAGGAATAAGCAGCCTGTAGCCAAATTTCTTCCTAACCCACAGTTTATACCCCAAAGCAAGAAGGCTTGTATTGAGTGGGGACACACCCTTCCTTCATAGATATTTATCAAACAGCCTATCTGCCCCCTCCCGGGACCGCACCCCATCAGACCCCCTGTCCCCTGACTGCCCCAACCCCTATCCACACCCCCACCCCGACAGGCCCCCTGGGACTCCCACGCTTATCCAACCCCCCACTGCCCGGCAGGAGCGGCAGGCCAGAGCGCTGACAGCATGGTGAGCTTAAGCTGCAGGGGAGGGGCCAGGGGTTAGCCTCCCTGGCTGGGAGCTGAAGGGCTGGGCGGGACGGTCCCGTGGGCCAGATGTGGCCTGCGGGCCGTAGTTTGCCCACCTCTGATTTATATGATGGGATTATTTTAATGTTCACTTCTATTCTTTATGCGTTGTAGAACATTGTTTACTTTTTATGACTGCTGTTGCCTGTTGAGCAAAATATTAGTGGTCTGGGGTAGCAGGAGGGCTCTTCAGCTTGGGAAAGGTGGTGGCGTACATTTTGTCTAAAGGGCAGCCCCCGTCCTGGTGCTGTCCCTGGGTGGAGTTAACACCCCCTTCGGCTGGGTAGCACCCACTCATCTATTTTAGCACGTTTTAACTGCGCACACCTCACTTCCACGTGAAAGGAGCGTTGGAAGTGCCTTGGCTTGTGCTCCCTCAGCTGGTGGGGTCCATTCGAGGCGGACGTTCCCGGGAAGTGCCATGGGGCGCACACAGGGGCGGCAGCAGATCACCTGCCGGGGGGCCTGCGCCTGCAGCGGGAGGGCCTCGGCCAGTGTGAGGGGCTGGGCCGCGTGGGCGCGAGTCCCACCCCAGGGCTTGTGTTGAAGGAAAGTGCACAGTGCAGCCCCCCGGAGCGGGGCTGGGGGGGCTGCAGCAGGGGCCTGGCTAGGGCAGGCAGAGGGCCTGGGGGGCAGGCTCCCAGTGGGGACTGGGCCTGCACGCTGCACTGCAAGGAGTCCGAGGCTGGAGGCCGCAGGGAAGATGGCGGCGGCCGCAGCCCCTCTCTTTCCATCGTCCGTCCCCACAGCGGGCCAGCGCCTGCACAGTACCGCCCCCCCCCCCGCGGACTACGTTTCCCAGCATGCTCTGCGGCCCGCGTCGCCGCAGCTCCTGCACAGTACCCCCCCCCCGACTACGTTTCCCAGCATGCTCTGCGGCCCGCGTCGCCAGCGGCTCCGCGGAACTACGTTTCCCAGCAAGCTGCGCGGCCGCCTCTAGACTACCTTTCCCAGCGGGCCGTGCGCCGGTCACGCGGCGGCGCGCCTTGGGGACTACGTTTCCCAGCATTGCCGTGCAGCCCCGGGTTCGGAGGGGGCTGCGCTCGCCGGCCGCGAAGGACGCTGGGAGCAGCAGTCCGCGGGGCTTGCGCGCGCCGCGAGGCGGGTCCGGGGCGTGTCCTCAGGGTATATAGGCAGCCGGAGGGGCCGGGGGCTGCACTCTGCCGTCGTCGCCCCTGTCAGACTCCATGAAATCTGCTGCCGCCCGCGCCGAGCCCGCGCCAGGCCCCCCGCCTAGGTACCGCGGCACGGGTGGGCCGGCCCTGCTTCGCTGTGGGGGGGTCGGGCCGAGCGGGGGGGGCTGGATATGGGGGGGCGGTAGCGCGAGCCGACCAGCAGGGCCGTGACTCCGCGCCGCCGGGGCGAGGAGGGACGGGGCGAGGAGTGACCGGGGGAGGGGCCCTGGGAACGGCTGTGCTCGGAGACCCGCGCTCCGGCCCGCTCCCCCCTCAGCGCGCGCCGCCCTCCCCGCTTGGCGGTGCGTGCTGCCCCTTCCTCGGGCGCCGGCGGGGGCCCGTTCGGAACGCTGGGGCATCCCACGTGACCCGGCCCCGGCTCCGCCATGTTTGTTGGGGGCAAGAGACGCCCGACAAGGCAAACCTGCCGCGCGGAGGGGGGCGGAGCTATCCGCGTCACGTGTCCTCGGCGGCTGCCTGTGAGCGGCCGCCGTTGGGACTTGGCGCCAAACGGGGGGCGGGGTCGGACCGGGGAAAGGCGGGAAAAGGGCCTATTGTCTCCGTGAGGGGGCGGTGCCTCCTGAGGGAGCGAGACCCCGCCCCGAGCCCTAGGGTGTGTGGTGCGGGGGGCAGTCATCCCTCCAACCCCCCCAAGTGCTGGGGGGGGGCGGTTACTCATTCATCCCCCACCCTGAGATCCAAGGGGGGGGGGAGGTGCCTGCAGAGTGTGTGTCTCTCTCACACACACACACACACTCGCTCTCTTCTCCCCCCCCCCCAAGTGCTGGAGGGAGGGGGGCCGTGGCACTGATTTCCCCTTGATGGTGCTGTCTCCTCACACAGGTTGGGTAGGAGGCCCCACTGGACCTACATCGTGTAAACATAGCCATTGGCCTTGGCTGTGGGTTGCCTGGTCTGTGGCCCTATGGCTTCCACTCCTGCGCCAGGCCTGGCTTTGATAGGAGCCTGACTTTGTGACCTGCTCATTGTGAAGATGCCTCAGTGCTTGGCATAGCCAGGCGAAGGGGGCGGGGGTGGGGGCTGTATAAGTGATTAACACCAATGGGCTGAGTCTCAGCTACCCCTTTATATGGGGTCCCTAGGATCCCTTTTCTAGAAGTCAGGAGTTCTGAAGGGCAGACTTTAAATGACTTACCCAAGCCCGGGGGCAGTGTAGGATTTGGAATTCAAGGGTGTAGGTACCATACCCACAGGCCACACATATATCTCTGTACTTGCAGCCCCAGGTACGGCTGTAGTTCTCTACAAAATAACTACCCTAACTTGTACAGCATGGGTTAGGAAGGCTGGTTTAGTGGGTGGGGCACTGGAGAGCTGAGTTCATTCTCATCTCCCCTACAAATTTCCCATCTGACCATGTATGAGTGAATGTGCCCTGTGTTTTCATTCCCTACCTGGAATACTACTTCCTTATCTCTGTGTTGGGATGATAAAGTCCATTAATAACTGAGATACTGTGGCAGTGAGAGCTGTATAAGTACCTAGATAGCATCCCGTGTCACTGAAAGGGTTGTCTACTTACAAATTTGTATGTAATCTGAATTGGCTTCCTAAAACCAGATTGGTTATTTTGGTGCAACACTGTTTAGATGCTCTTCCTTTGTTTGAAACCTGTGAGTGTCAAATCACAAAACTGCACTAATTGCTTTAACTAACCTGGGTTTTAAATTGTGCAGGTAGGTAAAAGTAAACAGATGCGATGTTGTGCAGCCAGGCCTAAAGAAAGGCGCTGAGCCTAACTGAATTGTGTATACAAAGCAGCATGCCTTGTTAGCAAATCCCCACTTAGCACGTGCTGTCCCCTCTCCTTAGGACATACTCTAATGTAGCTCCTCTGGCTATTAGGACTCGGCTCCATGTGGTCCTGCTGGGTGATGGCTCATAGTAAAGAGGGCACATTTTGTAATCCTATCTTCGAGCCAGAGGTAGGAAACAGGCTGCATCGGCTACCTCAACTACTGTGCTCTCTTTTAAGGGCTATTGTCACATTAAGTTCTTCTGACAAAAACCTCAGATTATTTAAAGCGAAAAGCACTTTTTAAAAAAATCTATTCGCAATCTATACTGCTACACTTGATGTAGTGTGGGAGGGGAAGTGTACTTTCAAAGTGAGAATGGCACTTGAGTCCATCCTAAGAAGATGCATAGGAAAACTTAGTGCTCGTTTTTTGTTTGTTTGTTTGTTTTTTGTTTTTTTAAGCACTAGATGAGATGTTTCCTAAACTCCAGAATAGTGGTCCTGTGGGCTAGAGCTAGCTACATGCATGATGCTGGCTTCCTATTTCCAGCTACAAAGCTGCCTTAAGATAGGTAAAACGTATTCATTATTTCCCATGTAAGCAGTTGCTGTGGTTGACATGGGTGTTATGCAGTTGATTCTGAGTGGGATGGGAGGTGTTCATGAATGGGTGAGCTAGCCAGCAGTCCAAGACTACCTCGTCTTAAAATTAGGGCTGATCAAAATCTTTTTCAACTTCCTTTGACAGAAAACTGGGTTTTTAACTAAAGAAAAACTTATGTGAAAAGGGTCTGGTTCTCCCTACTTACTTTCTTATTAGAAAATCAGCAATTTTTGTTTGGGAGGGGAAAACTGAAGTGTTGGTTATTGATGAAAAGTCAATTTGCTACATAAATTTCTGATCTGCTATAATTACAGTATGGTCCACAGTGTAAGCAAGCTTGCAGATACCTATTCTGGAAAGTCAGAAGTCTGAAATTGTGCACTAGATTTCTCCTATTCCTGATTCTGGAAATGTGAACTTCTAGTCACTTCGTCACCATTTGGTAACACCATGTACAACACTGCAAATACATTCTAATTGCTTGTTGAATCTTCAGTTGTAGAATGGAAGAGGAATTGGCTGCTCCCTCCACTTCTGCAGACAAAACTGATAGGTAAGGGATTTGTGAGTTAGCAGACTAAGGTTGGCAAACAAAAAAATAGGGTAATAGTGGATCTTATTTCAAATTAATATTTAAATCTGACATTGTGCTTCGCTCTAGATATTAAAGGCTATAGATGTCTCATGTTGACTTACAAGAAACCACAGTTTAGGATTACTCTTCTGTTCCCCCTTTCTGGGCTAACACCGGTTAAGTCCTTATTCCAGAGAAACACTGTATTAACAGCCTTTGATTCCTTCTGCTGGTAGCTGTAGCACAAAAGTTTGCTCTAGGCATGGCTGCATGACAAATGTATGGGGTTTTTTTAATGGGTGATTATAGGCCAACATTCCACTTTCATGCAGGTGAGCTTCGTGTCTTCATGAACTGTCCCCTTCTTTCTGCAGGACTTCATACAGTTTTCTGTCACATTTTCAATGTAAACAACTCTTCTCATATTGGAGTGTTGTGCATATAAGCCTCTGACTTAGCAGCAGACTGAAAGTTGGCTATTGCATTAAGCAGTCTTTCTTTGATGTGCTTCTGGGATCTGCTTCTTGCAGTTAATGGTTAAATATATTCTAATGTGAGAAATGGAAAAATCTTTGTCCCTTTAGTCCTGGTGCTCATGAAAGTTCTCCAACAGTAACTGAATAATCATGTGTGGGGAGGCTCACTATTTAGCACTTCTGTACACATTGCTGGGTGATGTTTGACTCTTGGTGGGCAGAGTCAGAAGGCTGGATTTAAAGATTCTGGGAAATGGAAGTGTGTGACTGAACAGAAGGGGGCTACAAACATTCCTCCAGTTTGTACACTTAGAGATGTTCTCACAACTGTACAGTGACTAACCCAGCCTGTGTTCTATAACTTTACAGTATGGATGTGGATGGAGAAGCCAAGAAACTACTGGGCTTAGGACAGAAACACTTGGTATTGGGAAATATTCCAGCAGCTGTTAATGCATTCCAGGAAGCTGCTAGTATATTGTAAGTAACTGAACACGTTATTTTTTTTTTACTTGGATTCTCGTTTTGGGCACATCACTGAAGTGAATCAAGCTGAAATGTAGAAACTTAACTCAGGCCTAGATAAGCTGTGTTTAAAGGTAGTTTGCAAGTATCTGAATATAATTACCTGCAAAACTGAGGATTGTACCATGTCTATGTAGATTTCTTTTAAAATAAGTGTCTAAGCAGCACAAATAATGTATTAACTATTGGAGTAGTGACCTACAGTGCCTCAGAAATCAACATATCAAGAAACCAAACCAGCCCATACATTGCAAAATAAGGAATGTTCTGCAATGCAAATCTCCTTAGTCTAACCACTAGAGAAACATAATCTATAAATTGCAAGCAAAGCAGAGACAAATTGCTTAGCCTCTAGAGGAAAAGAGCATTTAGAACAGAAGACAGTCTTGAAAACCCACTATCAGGTGCTCTAAGCAACCAGAACTTCCAGTAGAAACCATTCCAGTTATCAGAAGGGAGAGAACTGCCATTTGCCTAAGGGTGGAGGTCACATGGGAGGTAACAGCTTGGAAATTGACCTGGCCACCCAGAAAAGATTTAAATGTTGCATATCTGGCAATGTAAAGGTATTTCAAAACATGGTGCAAATAAGCTGTATTAACTTCTATCTTACTTTGTAGGGGTAAAAAGTATGGCGAGACAGCAGATCAATGTGCCGAGGCTTTTTTTTACTATGGAAAATCTCTCCTGGAGTTAGCAAGGTATACTAACAAACACCCTCTAGTTGGCTTATCAGTCCTCTGAATACATAGAATACCTCTTCCTGGATTTTGACATCTTAAGATGGTATTTTAATTTCTTTATAAAGGGGATACAAGTGGGGGAGTACTTTTGATAGTAGCAACTGAAAATTTTAGTTTGGAGCCTTTTGGATGAAACAGTTAAATGTAATTGCCTCTCTTAAAAATAAAAATTTTAAATGCGGTAGCTGTACCCTATAGGTGGGGAATGGGCATTAGAATAAGGGGGTAGGTTATTGATCGAACTCTTGTCCTCAAGGAAAAATAGGAGAAATATAATCTGTAGGACGGGGCAGGCAAAAGGGAACTGTTCTTACCTAGATCACTAGTAAAAGTCTAACCAGAGTCACTGGGCACCAGTCCATCTATCCTAAATATTTTTAGAGCATCATCACCATGTCCTCTTGCCACACACGTATGGCATGATGCTCAGTATCTACTGAAATCAAGAGTCTGGCCTGGAATAGGAGGCTTTTGTAGGCTAGAATGGGGGTACAGTAGAATACCTGTAGGTGGGAGAGGTGCTAGGTAGAGCAGTCAAATGCTATGTTCCTTTGAGCACAAAATGTATTCCTTGGTGCTTGTGTGCAGTTGACTTGCTTCTGTTTTTCTAGAATGGAGAATGGTGTATTGGGAAATGCCTTGGAAGGAGTGCAAGTGGAAGAAGAAGAAGGAGAAAAAGCAGAAGATGACTCAATGGTAGAAAATGCTGATAACATAGATGGTATGTAGAGCTGTCTAACATGCCGTAGAGATGCCAAGCTGTATTGCCTTGTGTAAATATTGGACCTGGATTCTTTACTTTGCTGCCCTAGATGATCTGAAACTTTGTACCAAAACTTTTAGTAGGTGGCAGAGTCTTGTTCTATAATTTTTTCCCAAAACTAGCTAAAAGATTTTTTTATTTTGCAAGAAACTCTTCTTTCACACTAGTTTTGAGTCAAGGGGTCACAACATTTGTCAATTGTGAGGCATTACACTCAAACTTCCTTTCCTGTTCTAAGCTTTCAGCCAGCTAGGACTGCTTTGTGCACTTGCAGCAGTACAGTGGCATGTAGTGTCATTCATTTAAGTTGGTCATAAGGGGAGAATTTATTTTGGGTCAGACTCACCAAACTGTCCTCTCTGTAAAAGTTCAAGGGCAGTTTTCATTCTATAGTACATTGCAGAGGATTACTGCACAAGGAGGTTTTTATCCATCTAGACAAATGGATTTAACTTGGCATCTCTTGCTCAGCTGTGACTAAAAATGCTAATGCATAAAACTGTATATTGCTTGAGTGGTCATTTACAAGACCGTAGTATCTCCCAGAGTCTGTTGCTTGGGACCCAGCTTCTTTAGATTTTAAAAAAGAATCGAGTTTAGGAACATGTGCTATACACACACATTGGAGGGTCTGAGGGTGGTATTTTCAATTTCCATTAATGCTTTTATCACTAAACTCGAAGAAATGTTTATGCTTCATCTTCCTTAACTATGTAGAAGAAGCAAGGGAGGAGTTGAGAGAGCAGGTATATAACGCCATGGGGGAAAAGGAAGAATCCAAAAAATCTGCAGAAGAGTCTCCAGTACTGAGTGAAGCTGGGAAGGAAACAGAAGGAGAGGCTGTGGAGATGGGAGGAAAAACAAGAGAAGAAGCAATTGCTGGCATAGAGACACAGCTTAAAGAGAAGGCAGAAGAGCAGGTAGAGGCAGATATGCAGGAGAAGACAGTGGCAGAAGAGCAAGTGGCAGAAGCTATAGGAGAGCAGGCAGAGGTGGCTGTGGAAAAGGAGGCGTTGGCAGAAGAGCAGGTGACAGAAGCTGCAGAAAAGCAAGCTGAGGCAGCTGTGGAAGAGAAGGCAGTGGCAGAAGCCACAGAAGAGCGGGTAGAGGAGGCAGTGGCAGAAGCAGCAGAAAAGCAAGTTGAGGCAGCTACGGAAGAGAAGGCAGAAGCCACGGAAGAGCAGGTAGAGGCAGCTGTGGAAGAGAAGG
>NW_020664461.1:3029889-3051949 GCF_002925995.2 Terrapene triunguis | reverse complement strand
CCACGGAAGAGCAGGTAGAGGTAGCTGTGGAAGAGAAGGCCGTGGCAGAAGCCACAGAAGAGAAGCTAAACAAGTCAAAAGAGGCATTGGCCTCAAAAGAAACGCGGTTGGCAGCTGGAAATGCCACTACACCTGCAGAGGGCAAAGAGCCAGCTAATGAAATGCAAACGGAAGAAAAAGTTGAAGTAGCTGTTAAGGTAGAAAAAGAGAGAGATGACCTGATGGAAGAGGGAGATGGTGCTAAGGTAGAAAAAGAAGAGGAGAAAGATGACCTGATGGAAGAGGGTGAAGGTAACAGGGATAGGAGAAGTACTTGTGGGTGGATTACTTGATGGATTTGACTTGCTAACCAGGGGTAAAAGTTACTTTTCCATTCAGAATTTTCTGTTTGCCAAAGACTAATGGAAGGTCTCAAACAAGGGGCACTTGGGTATAAAATCCTCCAAGTAACTGGCTTCAGTTAAGTTTCAAGGAGCAATGAATAGTTTTAGTTTCCGTCTAATGCTTAACTAACTGCAAAGCAAAATCTTTATGTGGATATCATTTTGGGGGCTGTGGCTAGCTTCAGTGGTAATGTTTGGAAAGCAATAACTAGGCTGGTAGAGAATACTGAATGGATGTCCACTTGCATGTATCTGGGTTTATTGCACTAACCTTCAAATAATTTGAACCACAAGTTGCCTCTGGTCCTAATCTCCAATTCTAGACCATGGGGCAGTAAAGTAGAATCCACTGAATTGATACATAAAATAGAAATCTCCTTGTTATGAGAATTGGAACTCTTCTGTGGAATCTCGGTGACTGAAGAATGAACTTCGTTGTGAAACTTAAATTTAATATCTGATAGGCTTTAAAATTCCATTGTAAATAGGTGCTAGCTAGTACAAGCTTCTTCCTATGTAGCTTTTCATGTCGTTCTGCTTCCCTGCTTCATTTAGCTGCTTAACTATTCTAACAAACCAGAAAACAAACTCCATGTGCTTTCCAAAATAACATACACTTACACTTTAAGAGGCTATAAATCATCACATGGTATTTTGATATTCTGACAATCAGAATGACTGCATGCTTGTGCCAGTTGAGCTATTCGCAGCCTCATTTAATAGTGACCGAATATCCATGCAGTTCCTTAATTTCCTTAGCAGTCTCTGGACAATATTAAAGGCATCTCCCATGTTGAACATCAGTGGAACTGTCTGTACCAATCACAAAGGATGTAATGTAGCTACACTGTAAAGCAGTGGCTCTCAACCCTTCCAGACTATTGTACGCCTTTCTGCAGTCTGATCTGAATATAAATATACTTACATTTCAATGTATAGTATATAGAGCAGTATAAACAAGTCATAGTCTGTATGCAATTTTAGTTTGTACTGACTTCGCTAATGCTTTTTATGTTGCCTGTCGTAAAACTAGGCAAATACCAAGATGAGTTGATGTACCCCTTGACCTCTAGATAACCCCAGGGGTATGCATACTCCTGGTCGAGAACCACTGCTGTAAAGTATCTTCAGTTACCATATATTGTGCAGATAGACCCTTGTATTCATTCTCTTGCCTCAAACTCAGTCTGTAGCCACAAGAAAAATAGTTCTTAACTCTTATTTCCCAGATAAGAAAAAAAGCACACTGATGTCCATTTATTAACTTTGGGAGTGCTTATTTGACAACCACATCCTGGTCTAATAGTCTTGTTCTCCAGCCTCAAGTTTTAGTCACGTTTGCAGAGGTACATTATCTAAAAGTGTCTTATTAGGAACCTAAACACCTCGCATCTTTATTCTCACTCTAATCAATTAAGTCTCATACATAGAAACTTGGTCAGCTTTTGTAGCAGGTACGCCATTGCCAATATGGCTGTTGAATCTGGCTCTACTTATGGCAGTTACCGCAGTTGACCTCCCACACCCATGTTCTTTTTGTCAAAAGTAACTGGCTTCCTCAAGAAAAGTAAAATTTGACCGGCTCACAAGCTGGTTTCAGCTTCCGAACACAACAGAGCCTTCTTTTTCCAGATATATATTAGATTGCCAAGCTTGTATAGGATACCAATTGTGGTGTATAGCAAGCTTTCCCATCCACTTTCCTTATGTATCAGATGGTTTGTGCCCAAAAGTAAATGCTGGCCGCCATCCACTCCACTTCCCCTCCCACCCCCTTTCCCCTGGCTTCCCATTGCTAGGATTAATTATGTAACTCTACATTTAAAGCACTTTGCTGCCCCATAAATTCACAAGCTGAACTGGTACTTCAAAATAACAAGTTGCCTGATAAAATCTTCTAGTTGTCTGAAATCATAAGCAGTTTGCATTTGAGTTTTAGACACAGCTACCACACATGGGGTCAGAAATACTATCTTGCTGAAAATATTTGTGACTTGTAGGATGACATATCAGTCATTGGATGTCTGTTTACAACTCCATTGACTTCATTGGGAGCTCCCAGGGAATACATCCGAATTTAGCCCTAAATAAACTTCCATTCTAGGCAGTACTAAGTCAGAAAATTTTAATGTTAAACTGCTACTGTAGAACTACAGTAACTAATGTTTTAAGCAAGGTGGGTAGTGCAAAGGCTGCAATGTCACTTTGACTGTCCTAAAGTTGCACATAATACTCATTGTGAGAAAGGGGAGATGCTTACCTTTAACTAAAAAAAACAAAAAAACAAACGGAGCCAGGCAAAATAGAATGTCTAACTGTGTATAGCAAATATCATCATTCTCCTCCACAAACTTTCCTTGCAGAAACAGAAGGATCAGATGAGGAAGATAAAGAAAATGACAAAACTGAAGATGATAAAGAAAATGACTCAACCATTGAAAATAAGGTGAGCTCTTTTGACTGAGGCTACGTCTTCACTACGGGGGGGGGGCTTGATTTCAGATACGCACATTCAGCTACGCGAATAGCGTAGCTGAATTCGACGTATCGCAGCCGACTTACCCCACTGTAGGGACGGCGGCAAAATCGACCTCTGCGGCTTCCCGTCGACGGCGCTTACTCCCACCTTCGCTGGTGGAGTAAGAGCATCGATTCGGGGATCGATGGGACGCGATAAATCGATCCCCGAGAGGTCGATTTCTACCCGCCGATTCAGGCAGGTAGTGTAGACCTAGCCTTAGATTGATGTTGTGTTCTTCCACATTAACTGAGAACTAATGCTTATGGCTGAATGGCATTGGTTAGATCCAGGCACAGAAGTGTTCTATTCCTGACCTCGGGTCCTCGTCATTGTCTGGTAATCCTGACACCTTTGCAGACACTTCACAGTGAAAATATTACGATTGGCATATTTCTAGTAGTCTTGGGATCAAACTATTGTCACTTGTGAACTAATGCCCCCAAGGTGATGGTATTACACTTGTCCTACTTTGCCTTCTGGGTCCTTGCCTGACTAATACATTTGCGAAGTGGTGGTTGTGCTGTTACACATTTTCTCTGGACCAATAACTGCACTCTGGCAGCCAGTGCAGATATAGATTGTACCAGACTGCAGTAGTCTCACAATGACCATACTTCAGCATCACCACTTGTAACACCCATCTGATTCTCCACTAATCTATTAAAAGATTATATCCCCCTCTTTACTTCCACGCCTCAATGATTTGGGGTAAGGTGGATTTGACAGGGTTGGGAAGGAAGAAAGTAGTTCTGGCCACTCATGGATGAGCCTCTGTGGGGCAGTTGCAGCCAGTCAGCACAAGGATATGCATAATCACTAGTTCAGGGGGACTGTGTGGCTCTCCTGCGTATCAGTGCAGGAATTGCATCATTTGAATTTTAACTATGGTGCTGTAGCAATTCAGCACACCTATGCCCTGATTTAAAGGACTTGCTTAACATGGGGTTTCTCAACCCATGGGTTGAAACGCAAAAATTGGGTCACCAGAATGTGTCCGTGTCACAGAACTGGCTGGGCTCAGCTCTCCACATTAGGTGTTGTGGTCTGGTGCACTGGGTTCCAGCATCACTCAAGTTTGGCCTCTCTGTCACAGTGACCAGGTTGGACCAAACCTGAGCAAAGTTGTGACTGCCTAGAGTAGGGAGCAGAGCCCAATCAGTCCCACAGGACACAAGTTGAGAGGGAATGGTTGGTGTCATGTTCACCAGTAATGCCGTCTGCCCATGGGGGTGTGTATGTGTGCCCCTTTTTTTGGAGAGTTATTGACTCACCACACCTCTGCCCTCCAGTTCCTTCTCCAGACTCCCTAACTCCTTCACTGAACCCCTAGGCCCCCTGATCTCTGCCCCTCATGGGCCATGGGGGAGCTATGTTTTGGCAGAGATGTCTTAGCTTGCTTTACCTGTTGGTGGGGGTTTTTGCCAGTTCGCATCTGACCAGAGCATCTGGAATTTTAGCACTGAGCCCCCCTGCCAGATGGACCCTTGTCGGGAGATGGGCCCAGTGTGTAGAGTCTGGGGGCATCTTAGGGTGTGGTAGTGGTGTCTCTGGGTTGTGACAGGTCATCAGGGTTGACAAATGGGTCCTGACCCAAAAAGGTTGAGATCATCTGGTTTAACATACACCATATTTTAGCAGGCCACTACACAACTGCTTTAAATAGAATTTCTTTACCCGGTTGTGTTGGTATTGCCATTTGCGTCTAATGGATTACCTTGCTTTTACAACCTTATTGGGGTTTCGCTTTAGCTCCTTTATCTTCTAATTCCTGGTCCTCTTACTTAGTAGCATCTTAAAATTAAACAGAGTTCCAAGGTAATGTTTGCAGAGGTTTTCAGTAGTATTCAAATGACTGTAAATAAACTGGAGATGTAGTCTTAAACAGAAACTGAAATCAAGAACTCGTATCTTGAGTCTCAACTAACCTGAAAATAGACAACTGCATCAGCTTGGGACAGTCTGTAGCTGCAGTGACAAACGAAACAACTTACTATGGCTTTAAACCTTAAATTCCTGATGAGCACCTTTGCTACATTGTTGCACATTGCTTCACTGAGACACGTCTTCGTTTTTAAAATAAAATTAGAATATAATTCTAGTCTTTTCAGGAAAGTGAAGAGGATGAAGTTGGAAATCTGGAGCTGGCCTGGGATATGCTGGAGTTGGCAAAAGTAATCTATAAAAGGTAAAACTTTACACATCTTGATCTGAGTCTGTTTAAAATAAATAAATAAATAAAGGAACTTACAGGAAACCACTGGGGAATTGGCATAATAGAGGTACATGAGATAAAGAGGTAGAAGCCTCTGATCAGGGTTTTTATAGCAAACTAACCAAAGTTTTCTTGATTTAGACAGGAAACAAAAGAAGCTCAGCTCCACGCTGCTCAGGCTCACCTGAAACTAGGAGAAGTTAGCGTTGAATCCGGTAAACTGTCTGTCTGAAATCTGATTGTACTGAAGTGCTGCAGTGTTAAACTGGCTTAACTTCTTGCTAACTTTCACCCCATCTCACCCACCACATACACCTCTACCCCGATATAACACGAATTCAGATATAACGTGGTAAAGCAGCACTCTGGGGGGACGGGGCTGCGCACACCAGCAGATCAAAGCAAGTTCGATATAACACGGTTTCACCTATAATGCAGTAAGATTTTTTTTGGCTCCCAAGGACAGCGTTATGTCAGGGTAGAGGTGTACTTATTTAAAACGGTCAGAGGTGATTCAGATTGCTGGAGACATCAGATAAACTTCAGACCACATGGGGGAGGTGCCCACAAGTTTGAATAGTCTTGGGACAGATCAGGGAATAAGCCAGTTACCTGCCAACTGAATTCTTGAGCAAAGTGGGGGAAGGCCATGTTGAGATTCAATTTGCTTTCATTTCTGGAATAGAAATAGCAGTGGCTTGGAAATAGGCTTGTACACAATAGCCACTCTTGAATGTGGCTCCAGCAACTCTAGGATATGGAGAACTTTTTCACCTTCAGTAGTAGGCCAGAAGCCAAACACACCAAACCGCTGTCAGAATGAGATGGAAAAATACAAATTGAGAACGTGTTGGGTTCTAAAAATGGGCAGACTCCCCAAAACACTCAAGTTGGCTTCTTGGTGGTGGTGAATGCAATTGCTTAATCCTGAGACTTTTGCGTCAGCTTGAAGTCTGCCTCTCCCCTTGAAACACTGTAGTTCTTTATCATCTTTGCCCCTGTTTTCTGTTTGGCTAGAAAGTGGTTTCAGACTGAATTCATCTGGGAAGGTTCTGTGGGTTAGGACTGCAAAACTAGGGTTGTGTGTATGCCACCTCAGTAATATCAATGGGGGAATTGCAGTTTGAGGGTGGAATTATCCTTGAGCAGCTTTATTTCTTAATGTTAAAAGGTGCACTCTTGGCCAATAGTCTTATCAATGGTAGGTAAAATAATCAAAGTGATATAATTTAGAGTAAGCAACTGAACACACATACCTAGTCTGCTTTTGTCACACTTTCCCTGCTTCACCTGTATAGTCTTCTTCCCATGCTTGTGTAGGAAAGAGGAAACACTTCAAAAGTAACTGTCTAAATCACTGCTGAAATGTGGGGAGAGGGTTGGGCAGGGAAATGTAACACTATATGAAACTGACTAACTCAAGTTGAGTGTCCCTTTAATTATTAGCATCCCTCAGTGAGGCAAGGGCTTTCAGTTCATACAGAATCTAAGAGCAGTCTATGGAATAAATTAGATGGGGAGACAGTCTGGTAACTTTCTTTGTTTGGCTTGATACTTATTAGTTGCATTTGTAAATGGTTTATGGCTTTTCTGTTGTAGAAAACTATGCACAAGCTATAGAAGAGTTTCAGGCATGCCTTGCCTTACAGCAGAAGTACCTAGAGGCCCATGACCGCCTGCTAGCAGAGTCACACTACCAGCTGGCACTGGCATATCACTACAACAGCCAGTTTGATGAAGCAATTCTGCAGTTCAGTAAATCAGTAGAAGTCATTGACAAAAGAATGGGTAAGTAGACTTGCTACAACTCTAGCTAGCAAACTGGTTAACTGTCATAGGAAAGCTGGATTGAGCTGAGGTTAGTAACATGGAAGCACACTACTCTCCACAGTTCTCTGAATGGTCTCTAATGAAGGCAGAGTAGCTCATGTGCCCTTGCCTGTTACATTGTTGATTTAATAAACTGCTGACAACTTAAACCTGTATTCCTCTAGTGATGCTGACTGAACGAATAAAGAAAGCAGAAGGAGGATCTACTGAAGATGAGAAGGAGATCGAAGAATTAAAGGGACTACTTCCTGAAATTAAGGAAAAGATAGAGGATTCAAAAGAGTCTCAAAAGAGTGCAAGAGTAGCTGAACTGGCTTTGAAAGCAACTCTGGTTAGCTTTTAGTTTAATTACTTTTCTAGTAAGTTGACATTAACTAATGGTATAGCTGAAGGAGAGCAGAAGAGCCCACAACAACAGGGTTGGCTCTACTGGTCTAGAATTAGTGATTGTCTGCAAATGACTTACCTTCCCATGACCAGAAGCTGTTAGATCACTCAGAATGAAATATGGCTCACTTCCCTTTGACTTTGAGGGGGGAAAAGCATTGGACTATCACATGTCATCACTTTGCTTTTCCCTCTTGATAAAGCTACCTCTTATTGGACAATCAGCTGGCTCTCAACAAAGGGGCTAGAGGAGACAGTGACATCACATGCCGGCTGTTTTGTTTAGCACTAAACTGTAAGGGCAATGCTCTTTGGCAAGGGTTTGGTTTTTTGGCCAGATGTCAGTAAACTAGAACAGCAGAGATTCCTGGGTACAAAGATACAGCCTAGTTTGAGATTCCTAAATTTGGTTTAAATCCGGTTCAGCATCCGGTGGTGGCATATATCCTGAATAGTTGTATAGTGTAGCCAGCCTTTCAGAAGCGCTTCTACATTGAGGACCTTTTTAGGATACCTCTTAGACTGAACTTAATTGTTCCCTTGCTTATCTAACTGATAGGCAACCTGTTTGCTCACTCACTGTGACATATTAATTTGTTGGGTTGGTATAAACTTCTACAAATTGGGTACTTGGTAAAAGAAACAAAATAACCAAAACTGAAGATTAAGTACTTCATAATTTTACAGTCAGAATTGATTTGGTTAATGCAGATATAATAAAACCCCACATCATAGAGAGAAACTAAACAAACCTATTAAACCATAACTTACTTTGTGGTACAGCAGGAACCATGGATCTGTAGTGTAAAGTCCCAGCATGCTGTGGGAGCTCAGATATACAACTGGAAGCCAGTACTTGGTTAATCGCTACGGTTTCTTTCATTTTAGGTTGGAGGAGCTACCTCCAGTTTTACACAGAGTGAAGAAAGCTGTTCTGTTTCCACAGTAAGTGAAACAAATCTGAGTTCAGACAGGCATTTACATACTACTAAATTGGAAGGTTTTAATGTTTGATGTCACTTACATTACAACCTCTATCTTGTAATAGATTCCAGTAAGAAAACCAGCTGATGGAGCATCCCAGTGTGTTACAGACATCTCTCATCTTGTCAGGAAAAAGGTGTGTCCAGATGTATAGCGATTTGGACAAACTACTCCAAAACTACCACTGGCTTGCACTGTGTATTGTTTGATTTCTTGGCTAAACAAAGCCTTTAACTATCACTGTTACACACAGAACAAATTCTAAAAAAGTAGGAATACTGCCTAAAACTCCTTTCCACTGGGAGCCAATCAGTCTGGGAGCCAATCAGTCTTCCTGGAGAGTAGCTTTTGATGGTTCCTTGTATGCTTTACAGCACTCCGCCTGATCCACACTAGTTTAACTTCAAAGCTGAATTGTGTGGGTCCTGAAGGCACTCTTTAAATCAGTGCTCTCCTGTGTTGAGGCCCTGCATGAAGGAGCAGGGCAGGCCATAGATATTATAAAGGCAAACCACCAGGCTGAGTTGGGTTCCCTTATTTCCAAGTGGAAATGGAGCATTGGAGTTTAATAATAAAGTAGCAAAGCCAGTCTAAATGTGTAGTATTCATACTACTAGTCAAATCTGACTTCTTGGAGTAATGAAATATGGGTAACCTTAAGGGAAACTAGTGTTTGGTTGTAGTGGTTTTTTTTAACACTGAAGTGTGTTCTCATTAGTATTTTTCCTAATCTAAAATAAATTTCACAGTACTTTTCATTTGCCTACTGTATGTACGGTTACAACACACCATGGCTGTCCACATTTTGTCACACCAGCATCTTTCAGTCCATCTCTTGGAGCAAGTTTGAAACATCTGCCATCAGCTCTGAAGCTTAGATCAGATGTCATGGGTACTAAAAACAGAAATTTAATCTAGAGCTAGGATGCTTTCCTGCCAGATTATAATTAAGGGTGGCAAAAATGTAGAATCTAGGCAAAGTAGTATCAGAATTCTTACTGTAACTGAACTTACACCAAAAGCTTGAACTGAATCCTGACTATTTGGTGTGACCCCTCGTAACTAGGAGTTGAGTAGTTAATGCACAATGACATCTAGACACTAATTTTCTTAAGTCTTAAATTTGTACATAGTGCAGACTAAACAATTTTGTCTTCAGAGGAAACCAGAGGAGGAGACTCAACAGGGAGACAATGAAGCTAAGAAATCTAAACCAGAACCGGCTGTCAATGGCGGTGGTGATGCTGCCCCCAGTGGAAATGAGGTTGCAGAAAAAATGGAAGAGGAGGTGGGCTGTTGAGTCAGGAGTCTGTGCCATGTCTATTTCCTTCTCTGTTCAGGCATACCTTTCATGCCTGGTATCTAATGCTTTATTGCCTGCTGGTTGTCTTCCTAAGACTCCTATATAAGGAGCTGGGGAATTTGCCCAGTTCAGCAAAGTGCATGTTACACACAAGATGTCTGGCCCTTAGTCATTTGGAAAGTAAACTGGCCCTGTGGCTTTGCCCACTTGGGAGACAGCAACTTGGAGTTCAGTGTATTAAATTACAGCTGAGCTAAAACATGATTCTTGTTTCTCCTAAAGCATTGGTGGGCAATGGAATAGAAGTCTGTTGTACTTAAAATCAAAGGGCACTTAAGCTATGAAACTGTCTACATCTATATTTTAGAGTAGTGCTTGGTTTCTGTAACTACTGGTGATGTGTAGGTAACCAATCAATGCAATTCTCCAAGCTACCAATACTTTCCCAGCTGGTGCATGAATTAACTGCTGTGGAACATGTAATACTGGCTCTTAACAAAATCCATTCCTCTCTTTCAGATGGAGAAGAGGCCACAGGTGGAAGCAGGGGCTGCAGTTGAAAGTACAGTATGATAAGTCTTCAATGTGGACCTCTCCTCTCAAGGAGAATGGTTTTGTATATAGTGTATTTTTTCACTTTGGCAACTTTTGTATGACTTCAATAAAGATTGTAAGCAAATGTTCAGATTTTTCCTCAATAGGGGTGAGCCATCGTCCTGCTACAAAGCACAATTACACTGGTACAGATGAACAAATTCTCATCTCTAGAGTGCTGTGAACAAAATGTCCCAAGGAGCTTGACCCCGCTACTTAGAGCCTGCAGTGAAGTAAATGGCATGTCATGGTTGTCTCGCTTGGCTGATCTAGAAAGTAAACTCTGTCGTCTTCCTGGACCACTAGATGTGATCTAGAATTAACAGCCGGGCCTGAAATGAGAAAACTGAGGCAATAATTCTGTTAAAGTGAGGCATTACAGACAAAACATAACTTTTTAAAAGGCACAGGATGCCTCTAGAGTTAGGTTCTTTGCTTTTCCTATCCCTGCTGGTAGTAAACATATTCCAATTCTTATGTTAGAAAATGGTGAATGGAAATGCAAGTTAAAATGTACAGAAACCCCATTCTAAAATGGTATTTTTATTATTTAAAGAAGCTTTAACTATGCATGATACTTAAGGTCTTTCCAATGTTTTTTTATATTAAACCAATTTATTAAACTAAACAAAAGCAGCATTAGCTGTAATTAGTGAATTGAGCTGATTCTGGTTAGGTCCTCTAACATCATTCTCTATCTAGTTTTTATTCATAGACTAAAAGGAGAAAACAAGTTTCCTGTCTGTCTTCTCTCCTCTCCTCACCCCCCCCCCCCCCCCCCCCACCCCCTTCCTCACCCCCCTGAATGAACTAACTAGTCCCTGAAACTATTCTCTCTGCACTTGCTGAAGAGGCTACTGCTGTCAAACTGGTTATTGCACTTCAACAATCTCTGGTTCCAGGAGCTACCACCAGTTCAGGGGTCTGACTTTCTTTACAACTTGGCAGCAAATGTGTAATATATTTTTAATCTAATGTTAGATCCTTAGTCCTGTTGTTAAATAGTAGTGGTGCACTTTGTGTCTTGTCCTCTTTGTGAAAGGCAACTAGATTGTAAACTCTTCATAGGAACTAAAAGTTGGGAAAGCCCTGGTGCAGATTGTGAGTAGGTGTGAAAAGAAGGGAGGCTGTCTCCATTCTGCAAGAGAATGTGATGTTACTAACTTAACTGTAGGTTTGGTTTTGTCAGTTAATAAAACCATAGGGTGAGAAGGACCACAAATGATGTAACTCTACCTCTAGTCTAACCCCCTGCCAAGATGGATATCCAGCATCTTGTTGAAAATCTCCACTCCTCCATTTTCCCCATAAGAATAATGTAAATGCAGGGGTTAGGTTTCAGGGAACTGTTTTTCACCAGACAAGACTCTATACACACACACTCTACATTTTAAACAAACAATTTAATACTGGTACACAGTGGTGATGATTGTGAAGCTTGGTTGAAGTGGAGGAGTCAGAGGGTGGGATATTTCCCTCACTGCTAAATGATGAACTAGCAGTTAGCTGAGCCCTCAAGGGTTAACTCTCTCACTCTGCAAAGCAGCAGGAATGGAGGGAGATGTGCACATTTCCCTTAAGTACACTGCCTTGTTAGTTAGATCAGCTTGCTGAGACTGCAGCTGCTACAAGCTCCTGCTGTCCTGAGTCCTGCTCTATGGAAGATGGGGTAAGCAGGATGCAGGGGGACACCTTGACATTAGCTCCCCCCAGCACAGCAAGCAGGAGTCTTGGGGAGCAGCACATGGCAGTGGGGGGAGAGACACAGCTGCTGCACAGGGAATTTAGGGGAGCGAGGAGCTGATAGGGGGCTGCTGGTCTACACTGGTTCCAAGCCCCCACCAGCTAGCTGCAACGGGCTGCCCTTCCTGCAAGCAGTAGACCAAGCAGGCAGCTACCAAACAACATTAGACGGGAGCATTGCAAAACTTTAAACAAGCATGTTCCCTAATCAGCAATGAAACAAGGTTAACCAGGGCAACTTTAAAGTAAGGAGTTACTGTATACCCCATCTACTGCTTTCCCCCACCCCATCCACAAAGCTTGTTACCCTGTCAAAGAAAGCTGTCAGAGTGGTTTGACAATTTGTTCTTGACAAATGCTGTTACTTATCACCTTATCTTTTAGATGTTTGCAAATTTGATTGCTTAATTATTTGCTCAATTATCTTTCCAGGTACAGAAGTTAAGCTGACTGGCCTGTAATTCCCTCGGTTGTCCTTATTTCCCTTTTTATAGATTGGCACTATATTTGCCCTTTTCCACTCACCTGGAATCTCTCCTGTCTTCCATGACTTTTCAAAGATAATTGCTAATAGCTCAGATCTCTCCTCAGTCAGCTCCTTGAGTATTCTAGGATGCATTTAATCAGACCCTGGTGATTTGACATTATCTAGCTTGTTCAAGTAATTTTTAACTTGTTCTTTTCCTATTTTACTGGTGTTCACTATGTTAGAGGTCCAATCACCACCAGCCTTGGTGAAAACCGAAACAAATAAGTCATTAAGTACCTCTGCCATTTCCACATATTCTGTTATATGTGCATTTGGTTTTTCTTGCCTAAGTGAAGCCCCTTACATTTGTCTTTGCTGAATGTCATTTTGTTGGCTATAGCCTCGTTCTCCAAATTTATCAAGATCCCTTTGAATTTTAGCTATATCCTCCCAATGGGTTGTAACCCCCCAACTCTGTCATCTGCAGTTGTAATCAGTATGGTCTCTATTACCATGTTCAGATCATTAATAATGTTACCACCACCAGACCCCCAACAGATTCACGTGGAACACCACTTCCGACCTCTTTCCAATCTGACATCATTCCATTAATAGTTACTTTGTGTTTGTTTAACCAATTATGTATCTATTTAATGTCGTTCTACCAAGCCTGCATTTCTCCAGCTTGCTTATGAGAATGTCAGGGGAGTGTGTCAAAAGCCTTGCTAAAGTCCAGGTATATTATGTCCACTGCCTTCCCCCATCCACCAAACCAATTAGATTGTCAAAGAAGGTTAATACAGTTAACATCACTTTCTTACCTCTTGCTGGGTGTCTGCCTTCTGCTGTGGCATCAGATCTGTAACTTTAGCACCACCGGGCTCCTCCTTGTAAAACTCTATGCCTTCCTTGGGGAGGTAGGACTGATTGATACCCTGAGGTTAAAATATGGAAGGCTAACACAGTGGGGAAACTTAAAAGAGAGCTTCAATTGTGCAGTGTTTTTGAACATTTTTGATAGCAGGGACCGGCTTGCTTTCTAAACGGTCAGGGAGATTTCATGCACCAGCACTGCTCCAGTGACCGGTTGTTTAGAAACACTGCTTGGGTACATGTAAAACAATGTCTTACTGAGGTAGTGAGGAGGTGCATATAATCTTGTTAATCTAAGAGTCCCAAACATTCAGTGGTGCTGGATCTCAAAAGGTAGTGTCTTGGAAATTAAGGTTCAGTGTTTACTTCTAGACCAGGTAACTAGAAAACTCTAGCTGGACAGATGTGTATGTATACAACCTCATTAAATTATTTAAATAGGAATACAGGAAGGTATTCCCTCTCCTCATAAGCCTAGTCCCTTTACATGAAGTCTGACTTTTTTTTCTTGCTATTGTCAATAAACCCTGCTGATGGTGGCTAGTCAAGTTAAGTACCAAGCATAATACAGCAAGAAATTCTTCCAATTTACGCTTTAATTTCACCCTCTATTTAGCGACACACACACACACACCCCCCAACGTCCTCTACCTCCCTATTGCTGATTGAAGGAGAGAAGGGATAATCAGACCTCAAGTCATTTTTAAGGTCATAGTGTGTGACAGTAAAACATGGGTGTTCAGGCTCCCAGGTTATATGCTCTTTAACCACAGTCCTCTTTCCCTCCTTTAGGTGAAAGTAGAGGTAATTACGACACATCCTGTAATGTTCGAAGCATAAACAAGCTTGTGGAAGTTCCCTTCAGTTTATTTTTTTCACTCTGCTATTGACACTCCCTATAGAGGTCTTGTAATAACCGGTACTTCCGGCTTTTGTAGCAAGTATCTTCCATTGCAGTCAGATATTCTGAAGTAGTGGGGTCTATTCCTTCATGTGCATGCCACTGCCATTAGTAGGGGTGAGTTGTGGCTGGCTGCTTAGAATCTGCATTGTGAATAACTTGGGTACTAGTGTGTGAACGCACCTGTGCTCCCTCTTCAAGAAAATCCACAGCTAATCTCCCCCCCCCCCCCCCCCCCCCCCCCATCAGTGTTCCCATGCTGGTGCGGATTCTCCACGCACCTCTCTTCTTGCAAGTACTGAGCAATGCTACTGGGCAGTGACGTGTTGTTAGCAATTCTGTTCTTTAGCTAAGCCCTAAAATGGGTTTCTTGACCACCATGGCACATACTCCCCAAAGCGGTGGCATGCTGGTTTCCTGGACAAATTTCTACACAAGTAGGGTCTGCCTCCTTATGTTCATTGGTAGCATCAAAGGTGAGGAAACCGTATGACCAAGTGCCAATTCAGTTCAAAGGAGGACACCTGCACCCCTCTAACAACACCTACGCATCATAATGCTCACCTGTTTGGAGGGCAGGCTAAGCTCTTCATCCCGCCTACCATCTGCTAGACGGACAACCACAGATGCCCCTCTCACCAGCTGAATCTGTGAGATGGAGAACACTGGTGAGCCTGGTGTTTGGGGAGAACTGAACAGCACCCACAATTGGAGTCAGATTTTAAAAACCCTTGGCTCCTAGCTGATCTCACTGTGACACTGACCAGGGGAATGACTTGGCCGGGTTATGGATTCCGCCAAAATCTACTCTTTGCACGCCTGATAGTTGCACTGTGTTGGCCTGGACAGGCACAGTGACTCTGTGCCAAAGTGAACGCACCTGGGGAGATCCATTTTAACTTGCTAAAGGAGGTTACTACCCTGGTGCAAAGTAGGTATAAAATGTCACTCAATCAGCATTCTCTAGGCAGCCCACAGACAGCACTGTGCACAGCTGTGAATGAGATGAAGTGAAAGGCAGTGGAGTGCTCCATCAAAGCTCTGGCATGTGAGTGACGCGGGGCTCGGCTGTATATTATGCAGGAATTTAAGAAAGGTGTCGATGCTCAACTCATTGGTACCTCAAACCGCAGCACCAGACTTTTTGTACGTAATATAGTCCGCTTCGGAGACAGCGTCTCTCTATAGATAGGAAGCATAAAAAGCATTCAAATTTGGGACAAGCCTAGAAGCATTTGGTCCGAGACTGACGTGTATCTGTGTTGTACTTGCAAACAGATTGGCGCATCAATAGACATCAGACCAGAATAAAGTTCAGTGTTGGAGGAAAAATTAAAGAGAAACCGCTTCTGACCTACCGAAGAAATAATTTTCTTTACACTTTGCCAAAGGGTGCTAAACAGCATAATACATTAAAATCCACCCAGCACCCTCTTACATTTCAAACAACTCAAACCAGTGGGGAGGGCTAATGGGCCTTTGCTTCCTCCAAGCTCATGAGCAGTTTGAAAATAATACTCATGTTTCAGGGTAAGGGCTCTGCAGGATGGGTGAGGTAACATTTAGTCTTGATGATTTCACTTTAGAGGGCTTGTGTAAAGACCCAGTAAAGCGGGGTTAAAAGCAGCCCGGGAGAGGGCTGCAACTGGGAAAGCAGCCGCAGCTGCTCAATCAGGGCCCAGCTGGCCCTTATAAGAGGGCAGTGGGCCAGGAGCTAAGACTCTCTCTCTAGCTTTCAGAGACAGAAGGACCTGGCTGCCTGGGAGCTGAGGAGGGTATCTAGGATGGAGCAGGGCTGGGGAAGGGCAGAGGGAGCTGGGGAGCTCCAGCCTTGCAAAGCCCCAGGCTGCAGGCCGAGTTAAGGGCCCACAAAGGGGTACTAGGGCTGCCGAGGGGCAGCCCAGAGATAGGCAGAGGCAGCTGGTCCAACCCCCCTGGCCGATGATGAGGGGATTACAGACTGCGTCTGCCCCAGGGAGCGGGAGCTAGACGACGACTGGCAGTAGCCACTGAGGCGAGATGGGAATAGGGGGTTGGAGGTTCCCCTGGGTGGAGAGACCCAGATTGTGGGTTGCTCCTTGGGGGGCAGAACCCTGATGTAAAGGGCACCGGGGTCCAGGAGGGACACGGGGGCCAGCAGCAGGCGAGACACCGGCCTGCAGAGGGCGCTCCAGAGGCTGGAAGGGCTAATTCCCAGGACGACCAGCAGGAGGCGCCGCGCCAGTGAGTCGTCGCCCCGCCACAGGGCTAAAGATGAGTTTTCTACTTGCCCGCACTACAAAATTCAACCTTGAACTGAGCACAGACGGGTCTGTTCTGCCTGTCCCCCGGGGAACAGTTATATTGTGCAGCTGGCACATACAGGACAGTGCTGAGGCCTGAAGCGGAAAAAAAGCCAGGTGGTTCATGCAGAGCTCCATTGGCTCTGCAGGGCTAACAAAATTTTTACTCCTTTAAGGCCCCAGTTCTGACCCAATTGGCATCAAGGGGAATTTGACCATGCAGTGGGGTGGATCAGGAGGAGTCATTTTTACAGGTCATTTTTCATCCCAGCCTTAACACTGTAGACTCGTCTCGCTATTGCGCAGTGATTAAACACAGTGCACTGGCGTGGCATGATGACTCACCACTTTCCTGTTCGCCAGCTCCTGCGTCACGCTGGCACACGTCCCTTGGGAGAAGGAGATCACAATGTTCTGTTGGCACATGAGCAACTCTCACACTTAGCTGAAGAACTAGTCTGCACACACAACAGCAACTGCAATGTGTCGCCTCCCTCCCCACCCGAATCATTCTCCCCAAGGGCGGCACAAGATGAGTCCAGTGGGGAGGAGCAGCTGCAGAAGCAGCCAAAGATGGGACCTTTGGCCAATCCAAGAACTTCTGAGACTGGACTTTCTCTGCCCTCTGCTGATCGGCTTTTTCTCCATCCCTCAGAAGCATTCCACCTCAGTGTCACGCCCACACGTGACCCACCTGCGCTGTCCCCTTCACTTAATGTCCCCTCTCCCGTCACGTCTCTTTCCATTTAGCTGATTTCCTCCAAATTAACCCCCAGCCCCTCACTCCAAAACCCCGTGGCACTAACATGCCCTTTGCTGCCATCACACTGTTCGCTCTGCATATGTGTTACCCTAGTATACACAGACACAGACACAGGGAGGGGGAAGGGGAGTATGTCGACACCGGGATAAAAATCCACAGCTGGCCCAGGTCAGCTGGCCTGGAAAATTGCTGTGTAGACGTTTGGGCTCAGGCTGGTGCCTGAGCTCTGGGGCCCTGTGAGGCGGGGACCCTGCCAGCTGTGGGTTTTTGATCCCTGTGTAAATGTATCCTTAGAGTGTAAGCTCTTCAGGACAGTGACTGCTGCTTTGTGTCTGTACAATGCCCGATTGTCCCACTCTTGGCTGGTCCTTGGGCACTACCGTAGCAAACATGACATCATAATCCTTAAAGACTAGGGCACTTGAGACGACGATGCTGAGTAATAAGGGACCCTGACTAGCAGGGGAAGAGGAAAGGAACCCTTTTCTCTGTGCAGCACTTTTCATCCCAAAGGTGCTACCGCAAAGCATGAAGGCACGCAGGAGAGCTGCATTGAACGCCAGTGGGGCTCTGATGAGAACTGGTCTGTACCTGGCTGGGAGCCCCCTGGTACAGAGGCAGCTGATAAACATCAGTGTTGCAGTAGCCACTAGAGAACACTTGGAGAACAGCCCACGCTTCACTCCCCAGTGCATAGCGCAGCCTTTCGCCCTCTTTCCTCATGATTCCTCTCGGCACAGGTCTGGTGGCTGCCTTTTGGCCCGGGGTGTCTGGCTCAGGGTTCACCAGGACTTCGTACAGGTGGATAATCACCGTTAGATACTCATTGTACATCCTCTGGGGAAAGGACTGGAAGGAAAGAAAACATTAGCTGTGGAAAACTAAAAACTGACCAAGAAACTGGAGACCATTTCATGGGCCGAGGGGGAAGCTCTGTTCCTTAAAACTAAACACTTCAGTGCATAACCTAATGGACCAGTGGCTTGAGCAGCCGGCAGCCTGGGTTCTGACTCACGAGGTGACTGCTGAGCTTCCGTTTGTCCTATCTGCAAACTCAGGATCCTCTGATCCTGCTTTGGAGGTCACACCATGCCTCTTGGTCTGACAGGGCCCGAGTCTATCGCCCTTCAAAGCCTATATCTCCAGGTTCCCTCTGCGAGCAAGGCAGGGTTTTAATGTTGACGCTGGCTCAAGCTATGTTGCAACGTATAATTAAGATGTTACGTTGCAGGTTGCTTAGAGCCTCATCAGATGCATTGTATCAGGACAACCAACTATCTCGACCCACTCTATTTTCTTCCTTTATGTTCCTATGTGAATGAGAAGCACCTGCAGAAAGCATTACCTTGAATCCATCCAGCCACACAGGCCATCGCTGGTAGCTGTCAAGGTCAAGCTCCTCCACAAAGACAGGACGATCGTATTTTAGCCAGGGTCTCCCAAAATAAAAGGCCCCAGGGGGATTGAAGCAGAAATGAGCCACTGTCAAACCAGACCAGGGTAAATTCTTGGCACCATCCACTGCAAACTGGAACAACCGAGAGCAAAGAGATCAACAGCCAGGGACATTTGTAATCAAGAGACCGTGGATGGACTAATAAAGGCTGCACACCACGAATGGATGGCCAGAACTGCCCCACAAAACCAGGAGTCTGATGGGGGGAAGGGAAAGGGAAACACCTCTCAAATTGTACTGTCAATTCCGAAACAGTTGGATGGTTCTGCTAGAGTGACCGAAAGTGGACTAGTTAACGACTGACATTTGTGAAGTCATTGGCAGGGTTTAGCATTGACGTGAGGGTAGTGTGCCTCTACTTCCGACTCCTGATTCCAGACTCCGTGTCTCTGCGTCTCAGCCAGATAACCCCAGCCTGGTTTCCTTTGCAACCACAAAGGGTGGAAACTTCTTTTTTTGGGGGGGGGGGGGGGCGCGCGGGGGGAATAAAATCTTAAATTCTCTAGAAAGCGGTGGGGCCCCAAAACAGAATGCGTGCAGTGTGTCTCTGCGTATCACCCGGGACCAGCTCCATCCTAGCCCCGCGTGGAACCTACACAAACGCAGCAGGTGTGTGGAACGCAACCCTTTGCACTGATCGTGGTCTTGGACACTCTACCCTGGTGCCAGGAGAACAATTGAAGCAAGCGAATAGTACAGTCATTCCATTACCTATGTGGGGCCCAACAGCTGTTCTCGGACTGAGAAACACACTCCTTGAATCACCTGCAAGACAATCCTGACCTCAGCACCAACCTCTCTCTTTATAAGCCCAATTCCAATGTCCACCAGGACACGATGCAATCATTTAAGACTATGATATGCAATTGGACCTGCAGGGGAATTCAGGCAGGCAGCATGCAATTACTGGAGTTAGAATTTTGGGGGTTACCCCTTTCATCTTGCAAAATTGCCATGGGCTCTTTAACTCTCCCAAGCGATCAGCACCCTGGTTTTACATCTTATCCAAAAGACAGGGCTGATCACTTCTGTCAGCTCTCCCAAGCTAAGCAGAATCAGGTCAGTAATTGGACGGGAGAGTGTGCACTCGCATGGGGCAATGTCTACTGATGCACTGGTAGTTCGGGTGCAGGATAAGGAGAAGACATGGCCAGTTCCTCAATTTTTCTGAGGCTCAAATCCTTCCACTCGGGCAGTAACTGGGGAGCGTAGACGGATGGCATGCAACTGTGAAACATTTAGTGCTGCCTCGGGGCTATATTTGTAAGTCACAGCCACGGTAGAACCTCAGAGTTATGAAGACCAGAGCTACAAACTGACCGATCAACCACCCCCCTCATTTGGAACCGGAAGTACACAATCAGGCAGCAGCAGAGACCCAACAAAACCAAACACACTAATACAGAAGAGTGCCGTGTTTAAAAGTAAACTACTAAAAAAATAAAGGGAAAGTTTAAAAAAAAAAGATTTGACAAGCTAAGGAAACTGTTTCTGTGCTTGTTTCATTTAAATTAAGATGGTTCAAAGCAGCATTTTTCTTCTGGATGGTAAAGTTTCAAAGCTGTATTAAGTCAACGTCCAGCTGTAAACTTTCAAAAGAACCAGAACGTTTTGTTCAGAGGTACGAACAACCTCCATCCCCGAGGTGCTCGTAACTCTGAGGTTCTACTGTACGTACTATTGCTCCAAATCTGTGGCCAGCTAGGACTTCACGGCAACAGTAGAGGTAGAACTCAGACCCTCTTGCTCAAAGACACTGGCCTTTATGATAAAGGAAGGTCTCTGCTACCCATGAGCAGTATAGGGCCAATGCTACACAGCCAAATATTTCTTATTTCACCCAGAAGAGGACAGGCCCCCACACAGGCATTAGCCAGTACATTTCACTATACCCATTTGCTGTTCACCTTAATGCCGTATGTAGGGAGGTATCGAGAGACATAGGTAAGATTGAAAGGCTGAGGGCTGCAGTCCATCGTCCTGGTCAGTTTCTCTTTGATCCAAGTAGAGATCTCCTCATCTGTATTCAGCTCCGGGCCTTCGTTTCCCGCAAGCTGAAGGGCAATCTCCCGAACCAGCACTGCAGACCTGAGCACGGGGCAGGAAGTGAACAGAAAGCCACGACGTTGAACAGAGGCATAAAGTCAGGAAAGGCTGCAGAGAGAAGTGCTCCATCCATCTCAAAGCAACACCCCGCACCTCTCACTCAGGCCCAGAGAGAAGCACTGGGAGACAGACGCTGCCTGGCTGGAACCATCCATGGGGGTGACAAAAGATTACATCACCCAGTTTGCTTAGAAAAGGTCCAAGACTGGAACTGCAGAGGGGCTGTCGGTCAGGACCGAGGCACTGGCTGAGCTGGAGCGGGCTGCAGGTCTGGAACAGACCGGGAGAGCTGGTGGGAGCGCGTCTCAAGACTGAAATAATGGAGGGGAGGCTGTGGGTCAGGACTGAGATGTCGTGGGGGAGCCCAGGGTAGCAGGGGCTGCAGATCAGGATTGAGGGGCACTGGCAGAGCAGCGGGTGGGGCACCTCCCTGCATTCGAGCTGGTGGCGCACAGTGCTAGCAATGCTGTGCCAGTGCCCCTGCTGTCCCTGTCCTTTCAGGGGCAGCAAATTCACCCACACGAATAAGCCCAAAGAAGAAAAGCTCATTTTTCTCAGGCCCCCGGCACCAGCTCACCTGTTTCCCATGGCGCTGTAGAGGCACCTCTCTCCGGTGGTGGGCACGACCGAGTCTGAATAATAGATCCCGTCTGAATAGTCAGGCCTGGGCTGGAAAAGGCCGAGTCTGACCCAGTCTGCCTGGGGAGCCATGCTTCTCTGCAGGGTTCGATGGCTGGAGTCCACGGGGGCTTTGAGCAGCCTGACTAGCAGGCTGGCACATGGGACATACCTGTGGGGAGAGGAGCGGCACGGGTGAGAGCCTGCACAGTCCACAGCAAAGCGCGGGACGTTACAGAGACAAGACACACACAAGAAGGGAGTGAGCTGGCCGGGAGCCAGGCGCGAGGGGTTACCGTCCTGCGGAGGTGAGGGCGCCGACAGAGAACGGCTGGTCCGTGGCAGGGCCACTGTGGTACAGGCGAAGCTGGTGGGCACCCTCGTTCAGAGAGACCTAATCAAAGCAAAAGCTACAGATCACTTGATCCACTCTCCACTGCTAGCCACAGCTTCCCCCTCTGAAGGGGCAGAAATCGCTCTGCGAACCCAGGGCTGCCCCCACCACTGTCCTGGACAGACCCTGCAGGCATGGACTAGCAAGATGTGCTGCCTCCTAAGCATGTTCCAAGCCTACAGCTGATCTCCTGCCTTGGCCTGGGAAGCCCCTGAGGTCATTGGATTCCTGGTTTCAGCAG